>NC_072403.2:106575714-106879642 GCF_028858775.2 Pan troglodytes
CTAGTACTAGGGAAAGCCCAGGGAGAGGTTTCACCACACTCTGCCCTGTAGTAGGGAGGCACCTTCTCACTCCTGGGGTATCAATGGAGGTTGAGTGGAAGATCTGGACTTTTGCCCCATCTGGCAGTAATGAGATAGTACTTTCTCTCCTCTGTGGGCACAGTGTTAGAAAAGGCCTGGTAAAACAGATGATTTAAATATAGTTCAGAGTTTCATGGCATAAGACTCAAAATGTCTAAGATTTAATACAAAATCACTTGTTAAACCAAGAACATGAAAATCTCAACTGGAATTAGAAAAGTCAATCAACAGAGGCCAACACCCAAATTATACAGATATTGTAATTATATGGCAAGTATATTAAAGCAGCAATCACAAAAATGAGCATACTTGAAACACATTGAAAAATAGAAATGATTAGTAGAGACATAAGAAATACAAAATGATCGAAATGGAAATGTGTTTCTTGGTTCCACTGAATTGAAGCATATAATAACTGAAATAAAAAGACATTTTAAGAATGGATTGCTTAATATTAGAATGTTGAAGACAAAGGATAGACTCTGTCAACTTGAAGAGAGAACAATAGAAATAATCCACTTGAATAACAGGGAAAACAGATTGAAAAAGAAAAAACAAAAAAAAAAAGAACAGATCCTCAAGAACTGTAAAACTGTAACAAAAGACCTAACTTTCATGTCGTCAGTCTCTCTCAGGAGGAGAGGAAGAGGGTGGATCTGAAAAAGTCTTTGGAGAAATAATAGTTATAAAGTCCCCAAATTTTGCAAAATATGTAAATCTACAGATTCAAGAATTTAAGTGTACCCCAAAGTGCACCCCAAAGAGGACCTTTACTCTCACTCAACTATAATGAGGGAAATCAGGACATTATCAGATGATGGAAAACTAAGAATTTGTTGCCAGGAGATCCAGCCTTTCAAAAATTATGAAAGTTAGAAACAGAAAGTAAGTCATAAAAAGAAATATGATGAAAGAAAATACCCACTTTATAAAAGCAAATAAAAAGGTAAAGCACCTCCAGTGACTTCACGTTTTTCAGAATAGAAGGCAGTCTTCTTTCTTTAGGCTCCAAGGTCTTAAATGAGTGACCCCTTCCTACCTCTGTGGCCTCAGCTTCTATCATCTTTGCCTTGTCCACTATGCTTAGGGTGTAATGGGGAATCAGAGACTTGGAGAGACCAAGTAACGTACTTCAAGGGCTTACTGGCTATTTTCAGTTTCTAAAATTTGTCAACTTCTGCTGCCACCAGGCTGTTGTGCAGGTTGTTTCTTCTGTCTTGAATCTCCCTCCAGTTCCAACATTTTTTCTCCTCAACCAACCCATGCTCAGCCTCGGAGAAAAAGTTTCCAATCTCAAATGCAAGTACCACCTGTAACATTATTTTCCATCACACTCTGTGCTTTTGTCTCCTAAAACATATCACAGGTGTAATTGTGCATCTGTGTGTTTTGTGTATATTTCTTCTTCTAGACTTCATCCTCCATGACATTAAGAAGCTCCCTCTGCTCTGTGACTGTAAGCCCTGAAACCTTATAAATAGCAGACATTCAATAAATACTTCATGCCTGGAAAAAATTGTAATGGTAGAATTTAAGTGTTTGGGTATATGGATGTTCAGTAGAAGTTTCTCTCAACTCTTCTATACTTTGCAGTTAATTTAACCACTTGCAAATATTCTTGCAATATAACTTGCAAATATTCACAATAAAATGGGAAAAATGTCAGTATTAAATGAACATTAATACCCCAGAGCCAGCATTGTATGCATTATGATTTAAATTTTCCTGCGAACATTTAAATTTCAATATATGTTCAAAGATCAGGAAAGGTTAATAATGTTATAAATAATCTGTTTTTCTTCACAAAATTTTCCACAAGGTGAAAGAGCATCACAATGATCAATTATGGAATTACTATCCATGCATTCCTTTCTTTTCATATTTTTAGACTCTATATGTCAACTCATTGATAGGGCCTATTCTCTGATGGACTATTTGACCATATAATGAAGTGGCATTTTAAAAGACATATAGATTAAACTTATCCAATACAGATATAATGCAAGTCAAATATGTAATTTTATTTTTTAGTAGGCATATTTAAAAGAATAAAAAGAAGTGGTTAAATTAACTTCAATAATCTTTTGCTTAATCAAATATATTTAAAATATAATTATTTTAACATGTAAGCAATGTAAAAATTGTTGATGAGTTATACATAATTTTGTATTCTAAAGCTTCATAGTTACAGTATGTGTTTTACATGTTCAACACATCTCAACATGTTTCAAATCCAAGACTAGTGAAGCTAGTATAATAAAGATATAGGCAATAGGGCCAGTGCATTTAGGTTAAAACATAACTTATATTCATGAAATGACTAGTGATCATCAATGTATTCAGAGTTCTTCAGTTAAAATAGACATTGAATAATTCTAGTAGCTAAAGTATGCACTGGGTTCTGTTAAATCAAATGAATTGTTTGAAGATGAATCCAGGGCTCCAGACTCATGTGACATAATAGGCACCAGGAAATCTGAGGCTTTATTTCAATGCTATAAACCTACAAGAGCTAAGCATCCTGAACAATATTAGACATCATTGTTTATCTACAGCTTTTCCTGTGTGTGCCAAATCTTGGACATCTATGTTCAAAACCCATTTTTATTGTTGGTTCTAAAAATTAGACCCAAGGCTCTCCAAAATTATTGTATTTATTAGGCTTACTTACGCTTTCGTGGTGCAATAAGAAATTTATAGTAAGTTTAACATTTTATAGGGTCCTAAAAAGCTTCTTCGGTGTTTGATTTCATATCCTGTCAGACCAACCTTGCCAATGGTTCATGTTTTTTTGTTTTGAGTTTCTTTCCTTACCTTATAGTCTGTCAAACTAGAAACTGAGAGGATGAGATTCACATTTTCCCAAACAGGGACCAAGAAGAATTGCCAATTTCACTTCCTGTAGCTTGTCTTTCATCTCCATTATGTAATCTAAATGAGGAAAGTGGTCTCATTATTCTTTTTTAAAAGTGTATTTTTATTGTAAATTGACAAATTAAAGTAGTATATATTGAGTTCTCAAAATCATCATTCACAAAAGTCAGGCTTATAACACAGAATATACAAATTATGGGAAGTGAAGGGTTTGCCCAAAATCTAGAAAATAAAGTATAATTTAACATATCTCCTTGCTTACAAAGATTGGACAGAACTCCCAAAAAGAATAAGCCCAGATCCTTGACAGCCTTATACATCATGGGAAGAGTGTCAGTCCAGGACTTCCAGTTAACAGACATTGGGAAGGAGTTAGAAGTACAGGAGGTTTTGGGGGGAATGACATCTGTAAAATATAACAGAAGGGGAAGTAGGATTGAATATAGGCTGAGGTAGAATGAGAGGAGTAAAAGGTGACATGCTATATTTGTCCAGGTACAACCAGATTAACGGTGGTGCTGCTTGCTGAGTGAGGAAAACTGAGAGGAGTAGGTTTGGGAGGAAAAAAGTCAGCATTGCCATATAAGGAACCTATTAGGTATCTATGGGGAGACATTAAACAGGCAGTTAGGTATTGGAATTTGAATCTCAGAGGAGCAGTCTAGGCTGAACATATATGTGTGTATATATATGAATACATATATATGAATATATATACGAATAAATATATGAATATACGTACACACGCACACATATACACATAATATATTATTTAAATATAATACTCGTATACACATATAATATTTATTATACACATATTATATATGTAACTGTATATAATTATATGTGAGAACTATGACTTCATATATATGCACATATATATGAATTTCTTTAGGACTGCTTCCCAAACTCAATTATTCTCAGTCTCAACAAATAAATGTGGATTTTCACCTCTGGTCCTACATTGTTTTATACATATTAAGTTATTCTGTAAAGAAGAAAAAAGTGTACCAACTTCTAAGACCACAGAAATAAAATCATAGTATTTTACCATTTAATCCTTCCCTTATAAAAATGTATCTGCTACTTAGAAAAAGTATTCTACTCTATTAATAAATAATAAATGACATAATAAACGTTTGTTTTTGTGACCATTTAAAGAAATATTTTTCTAATTCTTCTCACCTCATTTGATGGTAGAAGAGTATCTGAATGAATGTAAAACTGAATGTAGGCTTGTCTCTGGTTTGTGGAAGGATTTATAAATATGCATTTTATAGGGACAGTATTTCTTTCCCCAATGCCATATGTGTTGCAAGAGAGACTCAAGGGGGCTAATCTTTGATGTTGGCCAATGTCCCATCTTTTATGCCAACCGATTTTTGTTGTTGTTTTTTTCCTCCTCTCAGTTATAATTTGGTGGAGGTAAGCACAATTCTAGCTTCATAACCCCATACACTCTTGTTGCTCTGAGGAAATTAACTTTTCATATTAGCAAACATTTTGTGGTTTGTGATATTCTTCAGCTATTTTATATTTTCTTTGACAGATTTTGAATACCAATAACTAAGGTCTTCCCAGATGGCATGTGGAAAACCATAGTCACTCTTGTCACTGCTGTTATTTCCCCTTTCTCTCCATTTCCTTCCCTTCTTTTAATTTCTAATATTCCTTAGAGACCCCCTTTTTATTTTGCAAACTCTGTTTACTATCCCTAGTATCAAACTATATCAGTGACAAGGCATACAAATCATGTGTATTTATTAGCACTTTATTTTTCATGTAAAAGGTAAGTATTAGCTTAAAAATAGACAATTTATAAACAGAGAGGTATCTTGAATTTTTAAAGGAAAATTACCATTCCAAAATTTCAAGCCACTTCATTTTTGCTAGGGAATAAGTGATTTTTACACATCAATCACATACATTAGAGTAGTGTAAGTGTTGTTTTTTGTGTTATTGTCTCTTGACCTCCACAGGGCCCTGAAATCCACAGAAATGCAGTGAGTAGGTGTTCAAGTGGAATAGGGTTGGAGCTGACTATGCAAGACAGAGGTCTTTCACTTCTACATTCACTTCAGCAGTACTGAGAGGCAGAGACTGGTGAAATGTTTTTAATAATTCACTGTCAATGATATAAACAGGGCTTGTTCAATGGCTCATTTAATATACAAAATACTTCTCAGGTCCTGAGGTTTTGGAAATTTCTATAGCTCTTTGCTTGGCTCTTAAAAAATTTAATTTCAACATCTGCCAAACAAATATATACATTTTTAAAAATATATTATTATAAAGTATGTTGCACACAGTTAAAAATATATACCCAGGTGTGCAATGGTGAGGAGTGCCTATAGCCTACTGAAAGGGATGAAACATCAGGCCTCAGAGGAAATCTCACTTCAGAAAACTGTGAATCTGGAAGGACATGAGGGAACATTGTGAAACTCACACATTGTTATTCACTCATGAGAAGTCCAGCATTTGGACTCTTTCTCAGTGTGTTGTCCTGAGAAAGCTCAGGGAGGTTACAACCACAATCTAGAAGTTTTGAAGGGTTGGGCCCTTTCTTTCTCCCTAAGTTTGCAAGAAGGACTGGATCCTGAAGGAGAAGAGAAATGAGATATCTCAGAGTCAGGTCATGCCTCTCTTTTTTTTCCATGTACTTCAGAATCTCTGCTCAAGTCAGCCCTAAGGGCAGAAGAGATGAATAAGTTTAGATTCTGTTTGAAACTGAAGCTTTAAACTGCATGTAATAATGGACAATGATGGACATTTAGGTTGATTCCATTTCTGCTACTGTGAATAGTGCTACAATGAACATAAGCGTACATGTATCTTTATAATAGGAATATTTCTATTCCTGTGGGTATATACCCAGTAATAGGATTGCTGGGTCACATGGTATTTCTGCTTTTAGGTCTTTGAGGAATTGCCACACTGTCTTCCACAAGGGTTGAACTAATTTACACCGCCACCAGCAGTGTAAAAGTGTTACTTTTTCTTCACAACCTCACCAGCCTATGTTGTTTTTTGACTTCTTAGTAATAGCCATTCTGAGGGACGTGAGATGGTATCTCATTGTGGCTTTGATTTGCATTTCTCTAATAATCAGTAACGTTAAGCTTTTTTTCATATGTTTATTGGCCACATGTATGTCTTCTGGAAGCCATCTTCCTCAGCATACTAACACAGAAACAGAAAACCAAACACTGCATGTTCTCACTTATAAGTGGGAGGTGAATGATGAGAACACATGGACACCTTGCTGGGAAACAACACACACTGGGGCCTGTCAAGGACCATGGGAAGTGTAGCTAAGGGCTGTCCCTTAGCTCTTCCCATGAAGTGTAGCTAAGGAATACTGAGCTTAATACCTAGGTAATGGGTTGACCTGTGCAGCAAGCCATGATGGCGCGTTTACTTATGTAACAAACCTGCACATCTGTATATGTACCCCTGAACATAAAATAAAAGTTGAAAAAAAAATAGATAGTGACTCAAAATTTATGGAATTTGCATATGACATAATTAAGAAGGATGAGAAAACAAAACAAGATTTGAAAGAGCATTGATATGGTTTGACTCTGTGTCCCCACCCAAATCTCATCTTGAATTGTACTTTCGTAATTCCTACATATTGTGGGAGGGCCCCAGTAGGAGATAATTTGAATCATGGGGGCGACTTCCCCCATACTGTTCTTGTGGTAGTGAATAAGTCACAAGAGCTGATGGTTTTATCAGGGGTTTCCGCTTTTGCATCTCCCTTATTTTTCTCTTGCCACCACCATGTAAGAAGTGTCTTTTGCCTCCCACCATGATTCTGAGGCCTCCCCAGCTATGTGTAAGTCCAATTAAGCCTCTTTTCTTCCCAGTCTTGGGTATGTCTTTATCAGGAGAGTGAAAAAAAGACTAATACAGTAAATTGATACTGGTAGAGTGGGTCATTGCTGAAAAGAAACCAAAAAATGTGGAAGCAACTTTGGAACTGGGTAACAGGCAGAGGTTGGAACACTTTGGAGGGCTCAGAAGAATACAGGAAAATACAGGAAAGTTTGGAACCTACTAGAGATCTGTTAGATGGATTTGACAAAAATGCTGATAATGATATGAACAGTAAGGTCCAGGCTGAGGTGGTCTCAGATGGAGATGAGGAACTTGTTGGGAACTGGAACAAAGGTAACTCTTGCTATGTTTTAGCAAAGAGACTGGCATCATTTTCCACTACCCTAGAGATTTGTGGACCTTTGAACTTGAGAGAGATGATTTAGGCTATCTGGTGGAAGAAATTTTTAAGCAGTAAAGCATTTAAGAGGTGACTTGGGTGCTGTTAAAAGTGTACCATTGTCAAAGGGAAACAGAGCATAAAAGTTCAGAAAATTTGCAGCCTGACGATGCAGTGGAAAAGAAAAACCCATTTTTTGGGGGGAGAAATTTAAGCTGGCCACAGAAATTTGAATAAGTAACAAGGAGTCGAATGTTAATCCCCAAGACAATAGGAAAAATGTCTCCAGGGCACGTGAAAGGTCTTCATGGCAGCCCCTCTGATTACAGACCCTGAAGCCTAGGAGGAAAAAATGGCCTCCTTGGCCAGGCCCAGGGTCCCCATGCTGTGTGCAGCCTAGGGACTTGATGCCCTGTGTCCCAGCCACTTTAGCCATCACTAAAAGGGGCCAAGGCACAGCTTGGCCCATGGTTTCAGAGGGTTCAAGCCCCAAACCTTGGCAGCTTCCACATGGTATTGCGCCTGCAGGTGCACCAAAGTCAAAAATTGACATTTGCGAACCTCCACCTACATTTCAGAAGAGATATGGAAATGCCTGGATTCCCAGGTAAAAGTTTGCTACAGGGGCAGGGCCCTAATGGAGAACCTCTGCTAGGGCAGTGCAGAAGGGAAATGTGGGGTCTGAGCCCCCACAGCGAGTCTCTACTGGGGCACCCCCTAGTGGAGCTGTGAGAAGAGGGCAACCATCCTCCAGACCCAAGAATATGTAGATCCACCTATAGCTTGCACTCTGTGCCTGGAAGAGCTGCAGACACTCAATGCCAGCCCATGAAAGCAGCCAGGAGGAAGTCTGTACCCTGCACAGCCACAGGGGCAGAGCTGTCCAAGACTATGGAAACCTACCTTTTGCATCAGCGTTACCTGGATGTGAGACATGGAGTCAAAGGAGATAATTTTGGAGCTTTAAAATTTGACAGTCCCACTGGATTTTGGACCTGCATGGGCTCTAACACCCCTTTGTTTTGGCCAATTTCTCCCATTTGGAATAGCTATATTTAACCAATACCTGTACCCCGATTGTATCTAGGAAGTAACTAGCTTGCTTTTGATTTTACAGGCTCATAGGTGGAAGGGACTTGCCTTGTCTCAGATGAGACTCTGGACTGTGGACTTCTGGGTTAATGCTAGAATGAGTTAAGACTTTGGGGGACTGTTGGGAAGGCATGATTGGTTTTGAAATGTGAGGGCACAGGATTTGAAGAGGCCAGGGGCAAAATGATATGGTTTGGCTGTGTCCCTACCCAAATCTCATCTTGAATTGTACTCCCATAACTCCCACGTGTTGTGCGAGGGGCCTGGTGGAAGATAATTTGAATCATGAGGGAGGTTTCCCCAATACTGTTCTCATGGTAGTGAATAAGTCTCACAGGATCTGAGGGTTTTATCTGATGTTTCCTCTTTTGCATCTTTCTCATTTTTCTCTTGTTGCAACCACGTAAGGAGTGCCTTCCACCTCCTGCCATGATTCTGAGGGGGCCTCCCAAGCCATGTGAAACTGTAAGTCCAACTAAACCTCTTTTTCTTCCCAGTCTAGAGTATGTCTTTATCAGCAGTGTGAAAATGGACTAATACAAGCATTTATTAATTCAGTTAGAAAATTAATATTTACTGAGCACCTACCACATAGCAGGCATTGCTCTAGTTGCTGGCGATACAGCCATGCACAAAACAAATAAAATGCCTGCCCTCAAGGATCTTAAACTTAAATTTGATTGAAGGCATACTTGAATGCAGTGATTGGAGATCAATTAAACCATTTTCTATGTTAACTTCACCTAGTTGAAATACATCGATAAACCTGTTAAAAGCAGTATAGAAGAATCTCACTCCTTGTACTTGAAATCTGAATTTCAGCTGTTTTTTTTCATATGTATATATGTTTGCAATTTCTTGCAGTAAATAAATTTTTACAAATGTCTCTTTCTGAGGATAACTCTGTGTTCCATGACTCAGTACTTTAAGAATTGCTTATTTTCCTACATTGTCTTTGACTGTATCTGAGAAGCCACCTGGGACTTAGGAATGAGTAGCATTTTCAGCTTGTTCTCAGTCCCTAGGCTTCTAAGGATCCAATTTTCAGTCTTAAATAGTAACTTTTTTGTGTCTTCCCAGATCAGTGATTCTTCTAGCATTACATCTCTCATAAATAGTCAGTCAAATACATTTCCAAGTAAACAAGCCCCAGATTCCTTATGAGACAATTTCCAGAAGCAGGATATGCCTTTGCTGTTGTTTCTCCATCTTGGTTCCACTTTACTTAATTGTGTTCACATATAATTCAAGCTTATCTAACTTTGGTGGAAGAGTCAACATTCTTAATTGTTTCTTCCCCTGAGTCACTGTTTGTCTAATTTAAAGGATTTCCTTCTCCCTAGACCTTTAGATTTCATCTGAAACATTTCTATTTACCTTGGGTTTTAATCGTATGTGTGATAGCAGACCCATAAGTCTATCTTTCTTCCCCCACCAAAACATTTTGCATTTCTTCTCTCACCGTTTGGAGTATGAAATTAGTTGATTGGTTGGCTTTTCCAACATTGCAAGGCCATGAATTTCTGGTAACCTTGCAATCTTGCTTGCCAATGCAAACTCTTTCTTAAGCTCCTCTCTTTCTTATCAAGGAGAAGTCAATACAACCTGACAAATAATAATAACATTGTTTTGTGTCTTTTTTCTCTCATCCTAAAAGTTTATTTTATATATCACCTGTCTCCCAAGTACTGTATTTCAGGTAAAACTCTCACTATTTTTTTTTTATTTTACCGCTGCATAACATTAATTGTCATCTTTCAAGAATGCAAAATAATGTTTCTACTATTCCCTCCTTTGTTTCCAAGCAAATGTTTACAAACTTTTTAAGTAGCAACCTTCTTCTACAATGAATGACAGGTAGAAGATGGAAAAAATTATAGTCATATATTAAAGGGATGAGGAAGGGATTTTGGGTGAAAGGGCAAGAAAAAGTACTATGGACTGGGAACTGATAAAGGTATATTTGGGATGGAGATAAGAAGCTCTGCAATATAGACTGTGGTAAATTGGGTCTAATCCTATAGGAACTATAAGAAAGGATGTTGTAAGTTAGATATTTCTTATCTTTGAATGTCTTTTGAGGGATAGAGGTAAAGAATGAATTTCCTTTTATATTAAACCATTGACACTCAAGTTATGTTGTAGTTTCTCAGAGCTTGAACACTGGATTATAATTTCAAAGAAGCTATTCAATACAAATCACAGTGGCCTCTTTTTAAACTTAAAAAAGTTATTATAATTTATGGATGTAATAACACTGACATACTTCTAACAAAATGGTGATCTATTTTGCTTTATTGTAATCTCTGATTAGAAGTGCCTAGGATTAACCATGTAGATTTAAGGAAATATTTTCCCTTTATCACAGGTTATCTAGAGATTTTTGTATCTTTTTTTAATGTTGAAGATAATTTTTGAAGTGTGAATGGGAGTAAGACAAGAAATAAAACTCAATTATTGTATTTTTCTTCTTTCAACCCAAAAAGTCAGTACAAAAGCCACAAATATTATACTGTTTTATACCTATCATTTTGATTCACAGTCACATTAATTTTCTCTACATTTCTCCAAAGCAGAAATACAGATGGATAGCTTAAAATGGGACAGTAGGGAGCAGTTAAAAGCAATTACATTTTCAAGCCTGTGATGCTTGGATTGAAAATTTGTAAGAGTTATAGGTCAATTGGATTGAGTAATATATATTAGAGATCTGTTTGGGACTTTTATTTTGCTGAATTTTGCTCACCGTATTCACCTTTAGACATGTAAAGAATAGGGAATAGTGAAAACTCAAATTTAGGGGCTGAATTTCATAGCCTATTCTTAATATATTTTATATTGTACAGCATATATTCTTAGGATAAGAGGAGAAAGTGATAGAGTAGTTTAAAGAGCCCAGTGATAAGTTAAGAGATGATGGTCATTCTCCTTTGACACTAACTATAGCTAGAATTTTAGCTAGTAACTTATACCTCTCCAAATCCTAATTTTCATCTCTTCATTTGAAGGGACTGATGGTTTAATCAAATTCTATTCCACTGTAAAATTTCACTGAAAAATGATTTTGATTAGTTACATGTAACAAAATATTTTCTGGTTTATAATTAGTAAAATCCACAAAACATGAGCTCATTATTATAATTTACTCCCAGTAAGTAAAAAGAACATTTGAACTTGAGTATTCACTCAAGCCCATTGTTCTCTGGAAAAGATGATTATTATCTCTACATGTTCTTTCCCAGTTTTCTTATAAGTAAATAGAGAAAATAAAATAATGTATATATCCATGAAAGCAAATAATAAACTATGCACTCATAAACTGTGAGGCAAATGTGTACTGCATTATTTTCTCTCTTAATATATATGTAAAGAAGTAAGGCTGGGCACAGTGATTCATGCGTATAATTCCAACACTTTGAGAGGCAAAGTTGGGTGGATCACTTGAGCCTAGGAGTTCGAGACCAGCTTGGGCATCATTGCAAAACCCTGTCTTCACCAAAAAAAGAAAAAAAAAAAATTAAGCTGAGTGTGGTGTTGTGCACCTGTAGTCCCAGCTACTTGGGAGGCTGAGGCAGAAGGATCCCTTGAGCCTAGGAGGTGGGGGTTGCAGCGATCTGAGTTTGCACCACTGCACTCCAGCCTGGGCAACAGAATGAGACTGTCTCTCCCTCTCTCTCTTACACACACACACGCACACACACAATATTATATAATATATAATATACATATATAATATAATTTATATATTATATATACACATATATATACTTACTTTATGCAACTTAAGCAGAAATAGAATTATATTTTAAACATAGGAGCCATATGTGGAGAATGGGAATACCAATTGATTGCAAGGTCATAATATGACTGCTTTAAAAACCAAGGGGAAGTAGTCAATGGTGATACTAACCTGCTTACATGACTTTGTGTTTTGAGGACATCAAAATGCAATAATGGAAATAAATTACCAGAAAACTATTCATAAACAATTTTGGTGTTCATAATTACTATTTCTACTAACACCAAGAAGGTGTTAGTAGGTGAAGCAATACACTTCTAATCATTTTTTGCAAAACATATCATGTTTGGAATACTGGATGCTAACCAATCATCATTCTGAAAGTAGAGAGGTATATAGGTGAATACATATGTACATATATATGTAGAATCATATGGCTAAGTCTACACACACATGCATTCTTATTGTGTTTTTTAAATGTAGTTTAATGGATTTCTGTGAAATGGAGAAAGTTATCAAAAAGGTTTTTCCTAAAAATGTTTGGAAGTTTACTTATTCTGAGTTATCTCTTTTCAAAAAAATACCAAAAAAAAAAAAAAAGGAAAATTATCTATTGGGAACTTCCATTGTTCACAAATGTTAAGATATCTTAAGGATTATGGATTTTTCAACAGAAAGCAAGAAGCGCTTTTTTCTTTTTTTGTTGGCCAGCACACATTTTTATAGTGAAACATGACCCCACTTGTACAAAGCTTATACTCTTCCAATGCTCATTAAACCCTAAAGAGCTCAAATCACCATTTCATGGATTTGAACTCTTTCTAGTCAGTGTCTTCACATTTATTATTTTGTCCATATGTCCTATTAAAAGTAATAGATAATTCTTTTCTCACTTTCTGACTCTTGTTTTCAATATGGTGCTTGTAACTGATAAAGTGCTTGTAACTGATAAAGTGAGATAAGATGAGATCTTTGTTTGCCCCTTGATTTTGTACTGTGTATTTCATTTGGCATCATGTCCTGGGAAATCCATTAGCTACCCCATTTGGAGAAGTCAGAATTCTCTTCATGTTAAATCAATGAAAATTGCTGTAACTAAATTCTACCAGTTTCTTCAAACAATTACGCTTTAATGGAACATTTCCAAAAAGGGATGTACCTTAATGAATGGTATAGGAAAACTCTGAAATGGTGAACTTGTGTCAAAAGTGATTTTTTTAAATTAGGCAATGTTTGAAAAGCTACTTGTACAAAAACAAATCAGAAATATCTGCATGAAAATCCAAATTCAATATTTTCATTTTTTAGTTACCCAGGGCTTATAAACCACTAACTGTATATGATGATGCTTAATTATGAAAATAAATATACTTTTCCTCACATCAAATGTAAATATTATAATTATATGGTATCGTTTAAGTTTTGAAAGCTAAATTTGTAGAGAAATTAGTAATTTAAGGTGTTGTATTTTTTCTATTGTATTTAAGTGTATCTCCATAAAACAAGATAAATTCATCTTTACTATCAGTGAAATGTGTAATTTTTTTTCACTACTTACTTTGTTTTATTCAGAATGAATGGTCTTTCAGGTTTTTTTTTATGTTTTTGAGTAAATGGACTTATAAAAGAGTTAAATATATTAGTCAATGAAAAATAGACACAATTTTCTTTTATGAGGTAACAGAAAGAATATTTAAAGAGGTATATTATACAATATTACCATGTTAGGAGAAACAATGAGGTGGCAATAAAGAAGAAATGGATTGTTTCAGGGCAATATGCTGGATTTGTGAGGAGGAAGTCATATTGTATAAAATGCCTGTTCAAGGTTGGAGTATAAGCATGATTCTTTTCATTTTGTACTACAAATCTTCAACCTAATCTTTCTGAAAGTCTTTCAGAAAAAGATGAGATAATGACAATCTCATGCTTCTTGGCTTACCTTCTCATAAAGTCTGCTCTCAAACTTTAGAATATCGATATCGATTGTTTTCGAATATTATCCATTTGGTGACCACTTTCTTTTCAACAAATATTACTAGAATGCTCAATTATCAGCTGTTAAATCTCTGAACAATATCCTTTGTCTGGCCAGCTGCTGAAACGTCCAGTTGCTGGGCTTATTTCATCTCAGACTCATAGGCGGCCTGCCAATAGCATCACATCCCAGCACCCTTCAAGGGGTCCTGATACCGTCCTTTCAGTGGCCAGCTGTTGCAGTTATAGTTAAATAATTGCCAAACTAAAGGCCACAAAAAACAATGCCTGTCGTTCTTTTTATTTTTGAGCTTTTATCTTGTCCAAGCTTCATCATCAATGTCATATTGCTATAAGCCATATCCAGCATCTTACAGATCTCCAGAAAGCTTTTAGAAGTTATTTTGTATTCATTGTAGATGGCGAATAATTGAAGCAATCCACCTGCTCTGGGGCTTGTCGGTCAACTTTGATATTGGTAGCGGCGTGAGTGACACTGGCTTACTGTTATGAATTTGGGTACTGGTTTTTTAGACACAGAGAAAAATGTATGTTTTAAGATATATCTCTATAGGTAATTTTGCTCCTGAAAAGTATGATTAAGTATTACACTTTTTAGTATTCATTACTGCATTACTATTTTATCCTTAAACATTTATTTCAAATAAGAAAATAAATTGAATTATGTTTATAAAATAAATATGTGCTAAGTGTACAAAAATATTTAAATTATGACAAATATATAAAGGAGTAAATAATCTATCTCCTTGACATCAAAATAACCACTTTCAAATATTAGACTTTGCTTCTAGTCTTGCCTCTGGAAACTATGTGTATTTCCGTTAATAATTTTTTTTCTCCCAGAGCTTTAATCTCATGATTAAAAAAAACTAACATTTACTGTTACCTTTCCATGTCTATCTTTAGGATTTTACAAACCAAAACAAGCATGTGCAGATAAACATAATTCAGCTATTTTTAGTTAAAATATTATGTTACTATATAGTTTTCTGTTTTCATTTAAGAAATTTGTGTATTATTTTGGGTAAAGTTATTTTTCTCATAAGTGATATGTTAATAACATTTGCTCATATCAGTAAAAATATTTAAAAATTTAATTTGAATTAAATATAAATTTCCATCTTCTTTATTAACAATCTTTACTTGATCATTAAAATGATGTTTTGAATTTAGGGCATCTATGTTTTTTATTTTATAAACACAGTTGCAATGAGCAATGTGGCTTATAAGCGTGGATGGTTTTGATTATTTATTAGGGTTAGGCTTCTAGAACTAAACTTAATGATAAAAGGACATAAAACTTTAAAAAATCTTGATTCACATAGCCTCTTGCTTAAAAGAAAGAAAATGTATACTCCAAAAAATAGTATTAAAAAGTCTGTTCTGACAAAGCATATATCACTATTTTTATGCTATACATTTCCCATTCAAAGATAATGATTATTTTTATATTAATTATTTAAATATTCTATATACAGTTACTTTAAAAATATTTTATTGTTGTATGTAAAAAATCAGAAAAAATAGTTGAGAAAATAATTACTACTTGCATTTTATGAATGCATATGTAGAAGATATATGTTAATTTAAATAGATATGTATATATAAACATGACCACAGATACTAATGCTATATGTATATAAAATCTGTCACTTTTTGCAAAAGTAGAATCAAACCCAGAAACCGTATTATAATCAAATAAAGGACATTAACTAGGTGAACAATATAATCTAATCAAACATGGTATTGGGTAAACTGAATTTTTATATTTATAGTCATATAAATCATAAGGATCAAGAATTAAGTGCAACAGGATTGAAGATTCAAGTGTAAATAAGAGATAACTTTAAAATAATTAACAACGATCATATATTTTTTTGCACAAGACTATATTTTCTTAAACAAGATATAAAATGTAAACAAAATATTAAAGATAAACAATGGTATGTGAAACTATGGAAAAACTAAAACGTTGAGACATAGTTTAAAAAACCCAGTTTAAATCATAAAATACATGAAATGTTGGAAAGGTTATGGTAAACAACAAATGTTTATTTATTGCTGTGAGAGTACAAATTGTTCTAAACATTTTGGAGTACTATTTGATTATATTTAGTCCAATTTAAAAGTCATATAACTTAAGGCATAAGAATAGGAATTGTACTTTTAAATATCTATTTTAAAAAAGCACTCATACATGTACCTACAAAATTATATAAAACTCAACCAGCAGCTTGTATGTCTAAATGGTAGAAAACCAGTAAGATGAACAAACATGCATGATGAGATTAAATAGTAAAGTAACTTTGTATTAATTTCCCAGTGTGTCTTTATTAGACAGAGTTAAGTTTTTAACTTTAAAAAGCTGACAGGACTTGTCATTTTTCTCTGATTATTTTAAATCACAAAAAATCTAAAATAAATAAATAAATAAATATATATATATATATACACACAACAACAATAAAAAGCCCAGTATTTTATTATAATAATAATAATAAAACTAGTCACAGTATTTTCCAAACCTAAGGTCCACCCTGTAGTGAGTGATAAGCCTCTACTCTGAGAACAAGAGTGTAAGATTATTTTTTCTTTATCTCTCATGGTAACTCACCTTCACAGCTTCTTATCCCTTTACCTTCCAAGAATGCAAGCCTATGGATGGAACAAAATAAGAGAAATTAGATGACATAACAAGTCTATCCAGGAAGTCATTTGTGGTTCCTTACAGAAACTCCCCCACTGCCAGTCATGTCTCACAGCAGTGCCCTCCTTTGGGTCAGGCTCTCTCCCTCTCTGAGGTCTTTCTAGCTTTCCTAGCTTTACTCTGCTGAGTCTATTTTCCTTGCCAAGTGCCTTTCATGGAAAGACCTAGAATGACACTCTCCTGTGCACTCTCCTTTCATAGCTTCCAGCCAGTCTACATAAAACACTAATAATTGTCCTAACCGATTCCACTACAACAGAAAGATCTACTTTGGCTTGTCCATAAGCAGCTAGCTAGTTCATCTCTAGACCTGTAGAGCTGTCAAGAAGGAATTTGACAGTAATATAATGTATTCTTCAACTATAAGAAATGCATATGGCACTTCCCACATGGCATTCCTTGATTCTCTGTCATTAGACTTGAGATGAGGAACATGTACATTTTATCCTGCGAATGCATAGAAAACCAATAGTGATCACCAAAAGTCCTTTAAAAACTCATAGTCTGTTAGTATCCAAGAAATGCATTTATTCTTAATACGTAGTTAAGACAACAATAGTAACCACTAGAAATAATAAATGGCTATAAGTAATTTAGTTTATTTCATGTGTACAGCAATAAAATCACTTAGCTTTTAAGAATCATTACAAATACCATTCAGGACATAGGCATGGACAAGGACTTCATGTCTAAAACACCAAAAGCAATGGCAACAAAAGCCAGAATTGACAAATGAGATCTAATTAAAGTGAAGAGCTTCTGCACAGCAAGAGAAACTACCATCAGAGTGAACAGGCAACCTATAGAATGGGAGAAAATTTTTGCAATCTACTCATCTGACAAAGGGCTAATATCCAGAATCTACAATGAACTCAAACAAATTTACAAGAAAAAAACAAACAACCCCATCAAAAAGTGGGCAAAGGATATGAACAGACACTTCTCAAAAGAAGACATTTATGCAGCCAAAAGACACATGAAAAAATGCTTATCATCACTGGCCATCAGAGAAATGCAAATCAAAACCACAATGAGATACCATCTCACACCAGTTAGAATGGCAGCCATTAAAAAGTCAGGAAAAAACAGGTGCAGGAGAGGATGTGGATAAATAGGAACACTTTTACACTGTAGGTGGGACGGTAAACTAGTTCAACCACTGTGGAAGACAGTGTGGCAATTCCTCAGGGATCTAGAACTAGAAATACCATTTGACCCAGCCATCCCATTACTGGGTATATACCCAAAGGATTATAAATCATGCTGCTGTAAAGACACATGCACACGTATGTTTATTGTGGCACTATTCACAATAGCAAAGACTTGGAACCAACCCAAATGTCCATCAATGATAGACTGGATTAAGAAAATGTGGCACATATACACTATGGAATACTAGGCAGCTGTAAAATGGATGAATTCATGTCCTTTGTAGGGACATGGATGAAGCTGGAAACTATCATTCTCAGCAAACTATCGCAAGGACAAGCAACCTAACACTGCATGTTCTCACTCATAGGTGGGAATTGAACAATGGGAACACTTGGACACAGGAAGGGGAACATCACACACTGGGGCCTGTTGTGGGGTGGGGGATGGGGGTGGGATAGCATTAGGAGATATACCTAATGTAAATGACGAGTTAATGGGTGCAGCACACCAACATGGCACATGCATACATATGTAACAAACCTGCATGTTGTGCACATGTACCCTAGAACTTAAAGTATAATAAAAAAAGAGAAAAAAAAAAAATATATATATATATATATATTTGTGAGAACCACTAAAGAGCAAAAGACTTACCTATGTGAAAGGGAAACAATAACTGAAGGAGGAAGACCCATGAAAATAAAGGAAGAGAATGTGATGAATACTAAAACCAGGGAAGTGATTTTTCCTGTGACATTAGAAAGGACACCTCCATTTGTAATACAGATCTAACCAAGGAAAGGTGGATGTAAATATTATTCTAGATGTGCAATACAGGGAGCTGTTGTTTACTTAAATGTATGTTTTTTCCTATAATGAATTTCTTCTACCATACTTCCTGCAATTTATGTTTCAGATCACTGTAGAAGAGCAGTTTAAGTAATAACAGACATAATCTATGTGAAAAAATAAACATGTTTAACCTATGAGCCAAAAGTAAGTGAATGGCTTTTAAGGCAGATAAATTATCTGTAATTTAAAACTCACTTTTCTCTACACCTAGTAAAAGAAACGGCAATTTTAGCATTTTGTAGACAGTGTTTCCTAAATTCGTGGAATAAATATTTATTGCCACAATCTTGATAAAGTTACGATTTTCAAAGATTATGCAATGGCATTTGCCTATTAATTTTGTTCATCTTGCACAAAAAGCTATATGTTTCTTTCACATATTTTGATATTTCATGCTTGTTTTTCTGTAATTGCAATAATAATAATGTCTTAAGTTTTAACTCAAGGGCTGAGGAATGTTTTTCCTTGTTCATTTAAATCATTCCAAGAAGGTGGGTTAGAAAAAGGCCTATGTGACTTTTAATATAATTTATTTTTCATCTGTCATCTCTCACAGTTTCACATAATTCTTATTTGTAATCTCAAAGTATGCATACTGATTTGTTTTTTTAATTTTTTCCTTACTGTAATTTGAAAAGGTAATCACTTCATGCATTTGAAAAAATGAAATCAATATTATCAATTTGTTTAAATTTTCCCCTCCTTTAGTTACCCTTAAAGATCTTGGAATGTATATATTTCTTTGACACATGTGGACAGTGGTATGATAATTTTTTTCAGTATTATAAATGCTTCCTTAATGCATTTCATCTCTAATCAATATTATAGAGGCAACAAAATGTAAAGTATACATTGAGTGTGAGCCTGACATTATCCATAGACCCATGCCATAGCCTTAGATAATCAACATATCCACCTGTATTAGTCGATTCTCAAGCTGTTATAATTATGTACCTGACGCTGGGTAATTTATAAAGGAAAGAGGTTTAACTGATTCAAAGATCTGCAGGTCTGGAGTAGCCTCTGGAAACTTACAATTATGGCAGAAGGGGAAGCAAACACATCCTTATTCACATGGAGACAGCGAGGAGAGGTGCAGAGCAAAGCTGGGGAAAGACCTCTCATAAAACCATCACATCTCAGGAGAGCTCACTCACTATCATGAAAACAATAGGAATATAACCACCCTGTGATTAAACTACCTCCCACTTGGTCCCTCCCACAACATGTGGGGATTATGGGAACTACAATTCAAGATGAGATTTAGGTGGGGACACAACCAAACCTAATCATTCCAACCCTAGACCCTCCCAAATCTTATGTCCTCACATTTCAAAATACAATCATGCCTTCCCAACAGTTACCCAAAGTCTTAATGCATTCCAGCATTAACTTAAACGTCCAAGTTCGAAGTCTCATCTGAGACAAGGCAAGTCCCTTCCACCTTTGAGCTTATAAAATCAAAAGCAAGTTAGTTACTTCATAGATACAATGGAGGTACAGGCATTGAGTAAATATACTCATTCCAAATGAGAAAGTTGCTGAAACAAAGGGGCTACAGACCCCATGCAATTCTGAAAATTGATAGGGCAATCATTAAACCTTAAAAGTCCAAAATGATCCTCTTTGACTCCATATCTCATATCCAAGTCACATTGATACAAGAGGTGGGCTCCTTCAGCCTTGGGCAGCTCTGCCCCTGTAGCTTTGCAGGGTACAGCCTCCCTCTCAGCCGCTTTCATGGGCTGGCATTGCCTGACTATGGCTTTTTCAGGTGTGCAGTGGAAACTGTTAGTGGATCTACCATTCTAGGGTCTGGAGCATGGTGGCCCTCTTCTCACAGCTCCACCAAGTAGTGCCCCAGTGGGAACTCTGTGGGGGCTTCAACCCCACATTTTCCTTCTGCACTGCCCTAGCAGAGGTTCTCCATGAGGGCTCCACCCTTGCCACAGACTTCAGCCTGGACATCCAGGCATTTCCATATATCCTCTGAAATCTAGGCAGAGGTTCCCAAACCTCAATTCTTAACTTCTGCACACTTGGCAGGCCCAACACCATATGGAAGCTGCCAAAGTTTGGGGCTTGCACTTTCTGAAGCAATGGCTTGAGCTGTTGGCCCCTTTTAGCCATGACTGGAGTGGCTGGGACACAGGGTACCATGTCCTAAGACTGCACAAAACAGTAAGGCCTTGGGCCAGGCCCATAAAACCCATTTTTTTTCTCCTAGGTCTCCAGGCTTGTGATGGGAGAGACTGCTGTGAAGATCTCTGACATGCCCTGGAAACATTTTTCCCATTGTAATGGAGGTTAACATTTGGCTCCTCATTATGCAAAATTTTGCAGCCACTTGAATTTCTACTCAGAAGATGGCTTTTTCTTTTCTATCTCATTGTCAGGCTGTAAATTTTTCAAACTTTTTTGTTCTGCTTCATCTTGAATGCTTTGCTACTTAGATATTTCTTCTGACAGATACCCTAAATCATCTCTCTCAAGTTTAAAGTTTCCAAGATCTCTAGGGTGGGGGAAAGTGCCGGCAGTCTCTTTGCATAGCAAGAGTGACCTTTACTCCAGTTTCCAAAAAGTTTCCTTATCTCCATCTGAAACCGCCTCAACCTGGTCTTTATTGTCCATATCACTATCAGCATTTTGGTCAAAGCCATTCAACAAGTCTCTAGGTAGTTCCAAACTTTCCCACATCTTCCTGTCTTCTGAGCCCTCCAAATCTCTTGGAAGTTCCAAACTTTCCACATTTTCCTGTCTTCTTCTGAGCCCTCCAACTGTTCCAACCTCTGCCTGTTATCAGTTCCGAAGTTGCTTCCACATTTTCAGGTATCTTTACAGCAGTGCCCCGCTACCTGTTACCAATTTATTGTATTAGTCCATTCTCAAGTTGCTATAAGGACTTACCTGAGAATGGGTAATTTATAAAGAAAAGAGGCTTAATTGACTTACAGTTCCCCAGGGCTGGGAAAGCCTCAGGAAACCTACAATCATGGTGGAAGGGGAAGAAAACACATCTTTTTCACATGGAGGGAGCAAGAAGTGCAGAGCAAAGTCGGGAGAAAGCCCCTTATAAAACCATCACATCTCATGAGAACTCATTTACCATCAAGAGAACAGCATGGAGGTAACGTCCCCATTATTCAATTACCTCCCGCTGGGTCCCTCCCATGACACCTGGGGATTACGGGAGCTATAGTTCAAGAGTGGGGACACAGCCAAACCATATCACTACCTTTATTTTATCTGATCACAAAAATTACAAAATAATAATATCAGTAATAATCTCAAAGAAACATAGAGAAGATTAATAAAACACAGTTTTAAGGGCACTATTTGAGATGCTTTGTGTAAGCTGAAAATATTTCTATTCGAGAAATAAAATGTAATTTGAAAACTGTAATTTGGATATTCCATGATGACACATACAAAGAAAACTACAATATTTCCTTAGCTTTACATATAGATTTATAATTTATCAAGTACTTGTATGTATGATATTGCTTTAATGGCTTATTTCTATTTTATTATTATTAAACAGATGTTCTTTGAAGAAAATGTTGAAAATGTAGAAAAAACATAAAGAGTAAAACCTCAGAATGCACCTCCAAGATACAACCAAAATTCATATTTGTTTTTATTTATCTGTTTATTTCTTTAAGACAAGTTTTGTCTCTATTACCTAGACTGGAGGGCAGTGGTGCAATCTCGGCTCACTGCAACCTCTGCCTCCCGGGCTTAAGCCATCCTCCCACCTCATCCTCCTGTGTATCTGGGAATATAGGCACGTGCCACCACACCCAGCTAATTTTGTATTTTTTGTAGAGACAGGGTTTTGCCATTGTGGCCCAGGCTGGCCTTGAACTCTTGAGCTTAAGCCATCTGCCTGTATTGTCCTCCCAACGTGCTGGGATTGCAGGCATGAGCCACCATGCCCAGCCTCATATTTGTTTATTTTTAATGCATTTACCTGATTATTTGAAATTGAGTGTCTTAAAATACATCTCTTAATTTGAAAATATTTCTGTCACATTTAAAATAAATAATTTATATCCAAAATGTAATGATGACATCAACTGGAGTTTGGGGCCTTACTATCACTAAGGCAGAGTGAGGAGAGACATTCAGAGAGGTAGAGACAGAGCAAAAGGGAATTAACAAGCTTCTTTTAAAATAGGAACTGACAACACTATTTAGGAAATTTGTCCTTCTTTAGCATAACTGATTTAATATGCAGAGTTTGAAATCTGACAGAGTCCTAAAGCTACTGAAGGCATTAGTGACTTTTTTCCTGAGTTTATGTTAAAGGGTTTGAAACATCATATGAGCCCACCCTTCAAAGCATCAAGTTACAATGCTCTAAAGGCATTTGGCATATTCTTATTGACTTATAGACCATGGAAATAATGACAAAGGGAAAAAATTCTGCAGAGATTTGAATATATTTATTGTGGCTCTCTTGACAGTCATCTTATAACTTGACTACCAAGTGGGGATTTTGGGGCCTGTTAGTGGCAAAGCTGTGGGGGGAAAAAAAAGTCACTTATTTTAAGCTACTGGAAACTTTAATAGTGCTGGACTACTAGTGCGTTAACTTATCTCTACAACAAATTTTCAGTCTACTAAACAAGAAGAAGATAGCGTGAATTCATATAAGATCAAAATGATAAAATCAAGTGATTCTTTTGTATATTTAAGTGTCTCTTGGGAGTTTTGTGGCTGTGCACAGAAGAAAAATTTCTAAGATGCTGCAAACTAAAGAAGGTTTTTAATAAAAAATGAGTTTTATATTCAGCTAAAATTGAATATTAAGTGATTTTGATTTTAAAATAGCAAAGACAAAGAAAAATTTTCCTTGTAAGTATGACAATAATAATATAATAGTAATATAATGTAATAGTAATAGGCCTAACATCTATTGAGTCATTGCACAGATGCTGTACAAAATATTTTATACATACTTTCTTTCTTCTTCCACACAACTCTATGAGGTAGGTTCAGTCATTACTTCCTCCACAGATCATAAAACTCAGCCATAAAACAATTCAGTACCTGGAACAATAGATCCAGTAAGTAGAAGATCTGGGATTTGAATCCAGAGAATTTGACTCTAGAGCCTATTATTTGAAATACTAATCTTTAAATCTCATTAAATGAACGACAGATTAATGCAGAGAAATCATTTTGGACATTATCATGAGAAAAGATTACATTTTAGGAATGTTTTTTGGAACTTTTCATTCCCTGCATTTTAGTTCATCCTTTTCTGGCTGTCTTCTACAACTTTCACTTTGGCCTAAACAATGGCAATTGCTATTCAGCTACTTCTAAACTCAATTCTGGTCACGACGGTTTTTACTTTGTTATCTTCAGATTAACAGCAGATAACTGAGGCAGTGGAGTATAAAAAGCATACATTTTGTGATGCAATATTCAATAAAAATATAAAATAGTCTCAAAGAGATTAATATATCAAAAGAAATGCTAGGCTCAGCCTGGGTGTAGTGGCTTATGCTGGTAATCTCAAGAATTTGGGAGGCCGAGGTGGGAGGATCGCTTGAGTCCACCAGTTTGAGACCAGCCTAGACAACATAATGAGACCCCATCTCTACACAAAATGAAAAAAAAATAATTAGCCAGGCATGGTGGCATGCACCTGTAGTCCCAGCTACTCCTACTCAGGAGGCCAAGGCGTGAGGATCATTTGAGCCCAAGAGTTTGGGGTTGCAGTGAACTATGATTATGCCAACTTCACTCTAGCCTGGATTACAAAGTGAAACCCTGTCTCTAAAAGAAATAAAACAAATATTCAAAATATTAGGCTCAAAGGACAGTCATGATGCCACATATTTCATTTTTTATCCTCTTGTTGTTGTAGGTGATCCAACAAATAATATTATTTTGGCTATCCAAGTTAAGATCCAGTTAAAAGATACGAGGGGCAGAAAGATGAAAATGGGGATTTGCTTAAATCTGTCATGGCAGCAGTGGATTGTTAATACTTCACCCATTAATAAGCATCTTTTCTTTGCATACATTGGCAGAGTTAAAAACCTACAGGCCTGTGCACAGTACAGGGACAGGGCCTGCTCCATTAAGTTCACCACATGTCTAAGGCCAAACCAGACTCAGACTGGGAAGCAGGAGATACCAAAAAAGGGGGAAGAAAGTAAGGGGCTGAGCAACACATTCTTAGGTCCTTCATCATAAAACAAAGTGAGGTAAATTACTGTTCGTGTGTGTGTGTGTGTGTGTGTGTGTGTGTTTAATTAGATAGAGGTGATCGTTGAGGTAAGACAAATGCAAATACTAGCCCTCTCATTTAAAAAAAAACCATTAGGAAGTTATATTCCCCTTACCATTATTGTTTATATTTTAGTGTTGAAAGTAGCTTAATACTATCATACCAAACATTCTCGTCTTATAATTTTGAAAACATACATGCAAAAATATAAAAATAAAGTTTTTCTATAATTTTACAAGCCAGGAGAAAATAACTGTTATGTTTCCCTTGGTATCATTTTAGTGTAGTTTTTTAAATATAAAATCATTAATGTGCATTCTATTATTTAGATTTACTTGCCTCTTCCTCTCTCTTTCCCAATCTCTCTCTCTCATGCACGTGCATATCATGACAATCTTTTCATGGTATTATATCTTATTCTAAAACATGTTCCTCACTGCACATAGCTCATAAACAATGAGCTTTTGTTAACAAACTCCTTTGCAGGGACATTTGATTTCTTTCTAGTTTTCATTCCTATTCTCACCACTTGCAACTACTGGGTAACTACTCATGGTTAAGTCACTTTTAATAAGTATATTAGCCATTTGGCTATCCTTCTTGGACAATGCCTGTCTGAAATTCTTGTCCACTTTCTTTTAGCTTCCCTACCATTTCTTATGAAATTATAGATCTTTAAATATTCCAATATGACCTTCTTGTCTTAAACGTTTTCTCCATAGTTTCCTTTCTCTCACTTACAGACTCCATCATTTCTTTTTGTTTTTATAATATCATTTAATAAGCAATTAAAAAATTTTATGTAGTCCAGTTGAGTAATGTATTAGTCTTTCAATGATTAACCATTTAAATACATCATGATTTCAAGGTTATAAAGATGTGCTCTTCTAGATTTTCTTCTGGAAGTATTGTTTTGCTACTTCCACAAGGTGCCTGGGATTATTTTCTGTAAAGGGTATATGATACAGATTAAGTTCATTTATTATTAATATTACTATTTATTTGCCCATGTGTATAATCAATTGACCAAGCATGGATTATTAAAAATGGCACACTTTTCTACTCTCTACCCTGCCACTTTGGCCTGTGCTACATACTGTTTCTGGATTCTACATCTGATTGATTGTCTGCCTTCCTCCCCTAATTAGTATAGTTTTAGTGTAAATCTCAATGTCCAATGAAGAAGTTTTTCCCACCTTGTTCTCCCTTGTCAAGTATTTATAGAACATTCATGACCCTTTGCATTTCTAGATAACTTCTAATTGCATGTCAACTTCTACCAGAAACCTATGACATTTTATTGGGATTTCATGGAATGTTTTGGGAACTATTGATATCTTTAAAACATTGAAATAACTTTTTCGTAAATATAATATATTCTTCTATTTTATGTGTTTACTTATGTGTTCAATAATGTTTGAAATGTGTTTGAAGAGTTTATAAGTATCTTTCATTTGGTTTATTTCTAGATTTTATATTTTCAAATTTTATGTTATTGCTAATTACACTCTTTTTCAGTTTAATGTGTAATTGCTTGTTAATGGTTTAATAAAAATGAATTGATTTTTGTATATCGACCTTGTATTCATCAATCTGGCCAACATAAACTTTAAATTTTTATGCAGGTTTAATTTTCTATTTTCATAATTAATGTAAATAATGGTAGTTTTATTTATTTATTTGCCATCACCCATGTCATATTGTGTTATTGCACTGGCTATAACTTCTAATAAATGAAAATGGTGATAGTGGACATTCTTAATTCATTTCCAATCTGAAAAAAGATTTAACTTTATTTAAAACATTTTACTATTAAATGTGATAGTAGTTATATAAAAGTCACCTATCCATATGTTTTTCTATCCCCTTTTAGATTGATGAATAAATGTCTTCCTAGTTTGCTTAGTTTTGTATTAATAATTGTTCAATTATATCAAAGTTTTCCATGTATTGAGCTAATCATGTGAACTGCCTCGCTTATTCTCTTAATGTAAAGAATTATACTGATTCATTTTCAAAAATGTTAAACCAACTCATAATTCTGGAAAACCCAAATTTAATTACAATGCAGCATTTTTATGTACCATAATAAGTTTGCTAGTATGTTTTGAATCTATGTTTACATTTATGGATTGATCAAATTTTTGATATCCTTCTTACTTATTCTTTGGTGTTCCATCAGTTTCTGCAAAAGGAGTATTAATATTTTCCACTGCATATTTTATATTTTTCTCTTTTGTATATTTTTGTTTTATAATTTTGAGTCTATATTACTAATGGTATACAAAATTAGCACTATAATATCTTCCTGATAAATAGCATTCTTTAAATCATTATAAAATGTTTCTTTATATTTCTAATCGTATCTTGTACTACTCTTCCTACACTCCAAACATATTTGGTTCAATTACTTGCTAACACATTTCAATATATGTTCATGATTAAGACCGCATTATCTTTGTAAGATAAGAGAAAAATCTCTTCAAAAGTCTCCATACGATTAAGGACAGATTGCATGACATGACATGGAAAACCTTCCATGATGTTCATAAAATTGGCTCTCTAATACTCTCTTCCATTATGTCCATCTGATCTTGTGTAGCCAAATCATTCTGGGATATTGAGAAGTTCAGCTCCTAATTCAAAACTATGTGTAATCTTTTAGGTCCAAACACAGGTAATTACAAAAATTAACTTGGTTAGGTTGGTGCAAAAGTTATTGTGATTTTCGCCATTACTTTAAATAAGTTTTGCACTGACCTAAATAGTTCTCATGGGAGAAAGTTGCCCCTCTCACACCAGATTTGGTGCACAGCCAAGGTATTGCAGGCCCTGAAGAGAGTGCAGCCAACATTTCAGGCCTCACTGGCTGGTTATGGTCTTATACATAACTGCTTTCATAACCTGCATTTGGAAATCTCCTTATTGGAGGACCTGGAAAACATTTGGTCTCTACTCTGAATCAGCATTCAGTATTTTTCCATTTCTAACACTTTCGCCCCTCTCTCCCAACACCTGGGACCACAAAGGAGCAAGAATATTTTGTTCACGGCTCCCTGGGCAGTGAGAATTCTCCATGTGGCATTCCACCTGATCTTCACCCAGTATTACTCCATGGGGAAAAAATAGAACATTTAGAGAGCCAATGCTTTCTTCTATTTAGCCTCTTGCTTAAACGATCACATTAAGTGATTAAAGATTTTACAATTACTGTTATTTTGGCTTATTGTCTGAATTAGCTACTTTAACACCTAGCAACTCAGCTGCCTTTAGCTTAGCTTTTGATGAATATGTTATTCATCAAATGTTCATCATATGTTCCTTCCTTTTGCTGTTAGAAGTTACTAAAATGTCTATCCACTAAGTTACTTTATCCACATGTTTTTATCTTTTAAGAATCACCTCAAATACCAACTCACTTACCAACTCATGTGACTATTTGCCATGTTGACCACTCTTTTAGGTTAGCTTCATATTATTCTTTTTTTAATAATATGTATATACACACACATATAAAACATAATATATGATATATACACATATATTATACATGTGTACATGTAATATATTTATATACATTATATATTAGTATGTATAATATATATTATATATTATATAATAGATGTGTAATATATTACACATATTATATACATTATACAAAATATATAACATATGAAACTAGAATTTATATATTTGTACTATATGTAATGTTCATTCTAGTTTGCCCAGTCAATTACATATTGGCAAATACAGTACCTCATGTGTAGTAGACACTCTCTAAATGTTTGAAGAATGGAAGAAGGGAAATTACACAAAAAATGAAAAATTAATGGTATCTACTAGGATATTTAAATATTTGTTTCCATGTATTTAGTGTTAAGACAAATAGAGTCTAATATTATAACATTTAAATTTTGTCAATTAAAAAAATTAGTGCAAAATAGATCTTCCATATTTTAGGTCAATTATGTTTTAGGTAATTAAGTTAATGTTTGCAACAATAGTTTCAAGTAAAAGTTTTAATGCATGTGGAAATAGTAAATTTAAAATATAAGATTACTCTGCAATAAGAACAGCACTTTGGGAGGCCAACATGGGCAGATCACGAGGTCAGGAGTTCGAGACCAGCCTGACCAACATGATGAAACCCCGTCTCTACTAAAAATACAAAAATTAGCCACACATGGTGGCATGCTCCTGTAATCCCAGTACTCAGGAGGCTGAGGCAGGAGAATCACTTGAACTCAGGAGGCAGAGGTTGCAGAGAGCCAAGATCGCACCACTGCACTCCAGCCTGGGCGACAGAGCGAGACTCTGTCTCAAAAAAAAAAAAAAAAAAAAAATGAATAATGAAGGTTAAAAACTTAAATGTACAAACCGAAACTATGAAAATCCTAGAAGAAAACCTAAGAACTCCTTTAGATATTGGCTTAAGCAAAGAATTTATGTTGAAGATCTAACAATGGGTACACATAGGCATAAAGATAGAAATAACAGATACCAGGGACTCCAAAAGAAGAAAAAGCGGGAGGCTGAAAAGTATGAAAAATCATCTATTGGGTATAATGTTTACTATTTGGATGATGGATACAACAGAAGCCCAGTCCCCACCATGACACAATATACCAAATGGGCATGTTCCCTCTGAATCCAGAATAAAATAAAATTATTTTTTAAGGGACAGATTCATAATGGCACTGAGAATAGTTAGAATAGCCATAAAGTGGCTCAGACTTAAAATAAAAGTGGATAGTTTGAAGAATACACAAAAACATAGGAAATTATACATCAAAATGAATAGGACAAGATGGCAGTGAGGATGAAATAATTTGCCATTTTTAATGGAGACATTTTGGAGAGAGATTTCAAGGTAGGAGTCTACATATCTCAGAAGCAAAATGGAGAAATAGGACTGTAACCAGAGTATTAGTTGCCAGTCTACATAGGATAACTATGCCAGTTGTCTTATTCACTCATTCTATATCTTTGTACATCCAATATTGGTGACAGCAGTATTGGCTTCCACGCTAATACAGAGATCTGTTCTCTAAGCAACTAAATTATCTGCTTGATAAAATGCTTTTTGGATGAAAATTTCAGAAATTTCAAATAAATATTGTTTACATAATATGAATATTTATCTTATATAACCAGAAGTCTGGGGAAAAGACTAATTATGGACTGGCCTTTTATTCTACACCTTCTTCAGCACAACACCTCGTTTTTATGCTTGTAGGGTCATTGACTCAAAATGGACTCACATGCAAGTACAACACAGAAACAAAGAAAAATCTATTTTTATTGAAAATTTAGCAGAAGCGTCTAAGGACTTCTTTTTCAGTTTCCATTGCTAAAATTGGACCAGATATTTGGCTTATATCTAAAACAAAATTGTTGACTAGAACAATATTTAGCTTGGAGAAATTATGATTTATGCCCTGAGTCAAGGCCCCAATTATTTTAAATTAAGAAACACAAACACATAAATAAAAAATGGGGTTGCTTTAACAAAATACTAGATGTTTAATCAACTGTTGGATAAGCAACAATGTTTGCTTTACAGTCTTCTTGGTGCAGATGCTAGCAATCTACAGTTTTAACATCCATAATTTTGTATATGGAAGGTTGACATCATGCCTAGCTGATATTTATCCACCCAGTATGATAGTCAATTTGCTTTGTCCGTATACAGTATAAAGAACCACACTCCATGCAAGTGATAGGGAAAAAGAATAAGTAGTTCTTCATACTCTCTACGCTTAATATATAACTTAGTTTTGGCCGGGCGCGGTGGCTCAAGCCTGTAATCCCAGCACTTTGAGAGGACGAGGCGGGCGGATCACGAGATCAGGAGAACAAGACCATCCTGGCTAACACGGGTGAAACCCCGTCTCTACTAAAATACAAAAAATTAGCTGGGCGTGGTGGCGGGCGCCTGTAGTCTCATAGTGCCAGCTACTTGGGAGGCTGAGGCAGGAGAATGGTGTGAACCCGGGAGAAGGAGCTTGCAGTGAGCCGAGATCACGCCACTGCACTCCAGCCTGGAGGACAGAGCGAGACTCCATCTCAAAAGAAAAAAAAAATACATATATATATACACACACACAAACACACAACTTAGTTTCCTCATACATAGATATAAATGGAAGTCAAGGATTAGCAGACATCTGAAGAAACAGATCAGGTACAAGATTAATAAACATGATTCAAGGGATGGAAAAAAATTGGAAGATACGTTCAATGAAAATGTTGAGAAATAAATTAGAAACTTGTTTTTTCTTACAACATGGAAAATAAATACAAAAACACGGGGAAATTGAGAGAACAGTTAAGATAGAGTTCAGGCATCCAAAATATTAATCCTGAGATTGCAAGAAACTTCCCTGCTAGTCCAGATTGTTTTCTTTGAAATAGAGGGAAACCTCACTCAAAATTGTTTAACAAATGAAGGCAATATTGGGGTCTCCCATCTGAAAATTATTCTAGGCTTGAATGCTAACATCAGGCATAATATATCCAGAAGCTCCTTTCAAGTCACAAGCTATCCATTATTATTTTTATTTATCTCTGTCTCTAGGCTCTTGCTTTTTTTTTTTTTTTTAACCTATTTTGGCTTCATTCTAAGCTAAATTCTAAGCTAGACTCTCTTTATGTGGTAGTCTTATGCAAAGTTGTATCAGTTTTGTAATTCTAGCAAAATGAAAGCTTATTGGTCTCAGCGTTTTCAGCAAAAGTCTTAGGGCTGTAAATAACGCAGTTCAATTCATAGGTCTGAAGTAATGTGATTATCTCTGAAGTAACACATATGTCCAATATTTGGCACCAGTCTCACTGGTAAGTCTTGGGTTCACAAGTCCATATCTCGAGCCAAAATGTGGAGTCAGACTTGCCGCAATACATGGACTGAGAGTGTGGAAGGGTAGATTTCTTAAAGGAAAAATGTGTTGGCATTCAAAGAAGGGTGGGGAAAATGCTGAACAGGTTGAAAACAACACATGTCATTAGATGCATTATGCCAAACAAGATGAGGGAACACACACATGCATACACATATGTATGCAAACGCTACTATACAAATACTAATACAACTTCATAACAAAGATTAAGGGCATCTCTTTAAAAGTCTTAGGAGAGAACAAATAGATTGTTTACAAAGGGGTAAGGATAACATTGAGTTCATACATCTTAAAAGGAACATTGAGTGCTGGACTATATTGTGACAAAGTGTTAAAAATGAGAAAAATTTTTTCAAAGCAAAATGCTATATCTACTAAAGCTACTAAGTGTGTTTGAAGAATAAAAACATGCTATCAAAAATTAACAAATTTATCTCTGTACCTTTTCTCTACTTCAGCATATTATTAATCATTTAAAAAATAGAAGTCCCATAATCTCAAAAACCAGGACCAGTAAGCAATGTAATGATGAGAAATCTCATACTAATAATCATAGAATATTTCTAAAAAGAAATTAGTATAACATAGAAAAAAAGTAATTCAAGAACTCTAAGTATCTTAAAAATCAGTGAATATTTTCTTCCAAAGCAAAATTCTGTATCTATAGTAGTAAAAAGTACAAAGCATTCACTTAAAAGTTAGTCTATTTAAAATATAGATGTCCTTAAGGATATAGTATATATATATTATATCAAAAAGAAAAACCAGGCAATCTGGAAATCAAGGAAAAACATAAACTCTATAATAAATTCATGGGGCAAATAAAACAAACTAAAAAGTGCAGCAAAATAAACGGAATGTGATATCATTGAAGTTTGTCATTGATGTTTGGAACATTCTTTGAGAATCACTGTTTAATATACTTTGGATTTACACCTTCTTTATAGGTAGAGTATATTTCTGTAGTGACTAATGTTTATGTAATTTTAGTAATTCAACTCCAGTTTAGTAGTTTTCAATTTTTAAAATTTTTATCTATACTCACCTTTAACTACCGAGAAGACTGTGGACGTTATAAATCCTAATAATACAAAAGCAATGGTTTAAGTGACAAAATATGGAAGTTGTGAGTAGAGGAAAAATTAATGGGAAGAATACAAGCAAAAATTTCTCATGTAATATAATATAGATTCAAGGTCAGATACAGTGGGGCACTCCTGTAATCCTAACACTTCGGGAGGTTGAGGCAGGTGGATTGCCCGAGCTCAGGATTTCGAGACGAGCCTGTGTGATACGATGAAACCCCATCTCTACTAAAATGCAAAAAAATTAGCCGGGCGTGACGGTGGGTGCCCATAATCCCAGCTACTTGGGAGGCTGAGGCAGGAGAATTGCTGGAACCCAGGAGACGGAGGTTGCAGTGAGCCAAGATTGTGCCACTGCACTCCAGCCTGGGTTACAGAGCGAGACTCCATCTCAAAAAATAAAAAAATAAAAAAACCTCTCTCTCTCTATATATATATATAATATCCATATTAAAAACTATATATATATCTTGTTCAGCATCTCAGAATTAATATTTCTAAAACCTTCTCAAATAATTCTTATGCCTGACTAGTTTAGGCCCCACACAACTGTGACATTCTATAATAGTCTAATTCAATTTGATGACTAAAGTGAACTTAAATTGAAGTTGTTTTTCTAACTACATTGCCATGCATGTATGTTCTTCTCTCTTTGTAAATGAAATTGATTTTGTTTTCACTTCCACCCACAGATAATTTTGCTAATTGTTTTTAGCAAACTATTGTATTATTTTATGTTTGGTATTCTTCATGTTGTAAATTAAGTTAAAATCAGAAAATATTTTTTAAAGTTATAAAATTCAATAACACATAGTCACACCAAGAAAATTCCCACAATGGTTCTCATATGTCACAACAGTGGCAAAGCCAACCTGAGCTCTGTTAATGTAAAATTAAGACATTTTGTCATGGTTGGGCCATTTACTTTCAGCTTTTAAGCAAATAAACAGGTAGAAGAAACTTCTCCAACTTCTGAGGCTTTAGTAATGAGCTTCTAGGGTGTTTAAACTCCTCTCCATTTCTCCAAAGTTAATGACCCTATCAGAAATTACTGGGAGGAACGGTGACTGGTCATTAAAACAGTGAGATGCCCTAAGTAAAATGAAACATAATCGCTTCTCCCATTTAAACAGAAGTAGAAGGACTCTGGTCCTTCAGCCACTGCTGTACTAACAGCATCTTTTCCAGCCATTATCTCTTAATCATTTTTTAAAATTCTGCTTCATGGATCCTTCAGCCCAGCCTCTGCTGATATTATGCAAAATGGTGGACATCACCAAGGATCTTAGTGTAAGGACCCTTTTGCCTGGTTCTGGCACTTGAGTTAAGAGATTTCTTTTAGCAATGCCCTCTGAGGCTTACTTAAAGGTTTTAATCCAATTTCACAAGGAATTGTGCGTATCCAAAATCTTTAGTTGAGATCACTAGCCAGATGGCTGTGATCAAATAGGGATAATTTGTGTGACCTTCGCTAACATCAGCATTGCTAATGTAGGCAGAAAAAATGTAGCCGATGTCTTTGTTCACCAACTACTTACAGATCTGAGCTCTGGTTGTATCTCTACACAGCACAGTGAACTGGTGATCTCATAGGTTTTTAGATTAAATTAAGTCAATTGATATTAAAATTATATTTTTCTCCAGGTTAAATCAATTACTATACCCCATGATTTATTAATAGGACTTTTATTTACTTAATAAATAGGCTTTAATTAAAGTAATACTTTTTATCATATTGTTTATTTTCATGTTTTTTATAATTCCGGAATGCCATGTTAAATCAAGCTTAGCCTATAGCTGCTTTCTTCTATATTTTAAGTTCAGCCTAAAGGTTTCTCTGTACATCATGAACTGAAACCTAAATAGATGTGTAAACAGACTGTAGCCTACTCTATATTTTGTTTGTATAAATATTTTTTTCAAACATTTATGAATTTTGTCCAAAAAGCACAGAAGCACACTTACCTAAAGCATATTCATTCTTTTTAAAATTATATTAAAGTGTAATACCCCTAGCATCACATTGATACTATTTGTAATATACTGTGGAAATATACGTTATGTTTGATAAATTAGTTCAGCTTAAAAATTATGACTTTGACTTAAAAGAGAAATTAAAACTACATAAGTACAATGTAATCTATCAAAGACAGATTCAAAAATTTAGTGCTGAATTTTCAACAGAGTACCCAATATCCATGTAAAACTGTTGAGCACTTGAAATGTAGTTAGTCCAAACTGAAATATTTGTAAGTGTAAAAATACACATTAAATTTCAAAAACTTAGTAAAAAAACATAATTTTTTGTCTTGATTACATGATAAAATGGTAATATTTGTGGTATACTAATAACATTTGGATATATTAAATATGTTATATTGTTAAAATTAATACTACTTGTTTCTTTTCATTTTTAATGTGGTTGCCAGACAACTTAAAATTACATATGTGACTTGTTTTGTGTTGCTTTAACACCTTGGCAAATTTAATTTTGTCTTTAACTTCAATGTGCATGATTTATTTGGTCTATGACTATAACCCTAGGGTTAAAAGTATAGGTTACAAAAGGAGTAGTAAATTACTGACTCAGAATCATTTTCCACAAGTGAAATCAACAGAAATATTTTTATATTGCCAATACTCAAGCATTGTTGACCTACAAAAACAGTTAATTCATGTACCTCAATTTTTTCATCCTTGATCTTATTCCTTAGATTTAAAAGCTCATTGGAGTATAACTTGGTACACTAAATAACCATGACTATCTCCTTACCTCTAGCAACCAATCTAATTACTTCTGTATCAGTACTCAAAATTCCTATTTTTATAAGAGGTTTATTTGTGTATTAGTCTGTTTTATGCTGCTAATAAAGACATACTTGAGACTGGGTAATTTATAAAGGAAAAAGGTTTAATTGACTCACAGTTCAGCAGGGTTGGGTAAATCTCAGTAAACTTACAGTTATGGCAGAAGGGGAAGCAAACACGTTCTTCTTTACATGGTGGCAGCAAGGAGAAGTGTACAGTGAAGAAGGGGAGAAGTCCATTATAAACCTATGAGATCTCATGAGAACTAACCCGAGAACAGCATGAAGGTAATCACCCCTATGATTCAATTACCTCCCATTGGGTCCCTCCCAGGACACATGAGGATGATGAGCACTACAGTTCAAGATGAGATTTGCGTGGGGATATAGCCAAACCATATCAATTTGTGGGAATATATTGGCTTTGTCAGAGCTTCTCTAAATTAAAAAAAAAAAAAAATATATATATATATATATATATACATATACACATATATATATGTAATACCTAGCCTGTATGGTTCTCTCTATAGTTCCTCTGAAGTCCAGTTTCATAGCTAGCAGCAAAGCTCCTCTTAACAGGCTCAGAACATTGGGAATATTAAAACATACACAGTGACACCCTTTGATTTAATGGGGAGAAGAGTTAATCTCAACTCCTTTACTGAGTGTCTCAGAAGCTGATAATAGGGAGAGAGAATGGGAAACTTAGAAGGAAAATTGTAACTGAAGAAGTGAGGCTGTCTGGATCAGAAAGATCAGGCTAAACAGCAAAATTAAAGGATATTTCTGATACAGTGTGAGCCTATGCCCAACTGTTGTTTGATCTGACTCCCCTCAAATAAGTGGTATGAACTAAAGAATTGTTTCATTCTTGGCCCAAGAATTTCTCTGAAAAAGCCGAGGAAGAGACAACAGGGAGTGTCCATGATGAAGTTGAGAATGAAAAAGAACATAGAGGTCAATAGAGCAGATAAGCCCAGGTACTGCACAGCCATTGACAGTAAGCATTGCAGGATTCTGGCTGGCAAACAAAGTGAACATGAGAGCAGAAAAAAAATTAAGTTACAGGTAACGAGTCTGATTATGAGTAATAATTCCCCATTCCCAGGGATTGCTAGAGAAACTCTTTAGGGAAGATAATTATAAAAACAGCCTACGTTTCCAAAGGATGCTAGAAACACCTTGAAGTCTCATCAAGTCAGGACATAGAGAACTTTTCTGAGATATTGTTGTAAATATGGCAATTGATTGTACTCTCTGGTGCTTTAGACCAGAGAATAGACAGCACGTTAACAAAAGTTGCATTCTTATTCAGCTTTCCCTACTCACACGTTTACATTCTCTCCTGAAGTTTAATTCGTAGTGTCTATACTTTGGGGTCAAGCCATTCCAGTCAAATTTAGGACCCATCAGAGTCCTCTTTGATTATAATTCATATGAAAGGCCTCTGTAAATTTTAGTAGTGTGTGTTTTGTCATATAAGTTCAGGCTTCCCTCAGGTTTATCTTTTATATGGAGACACTGTAATATATAGTTTAGATTTTAAGATAATTTTTCTATTATTTTCCAATGCCTGTGTTGAAAAATTCTCCTTAGATCAGCTGGCCATATCTGTTTCTCATAGGTTTTAAGTGACTTGTCTTAATGACTTCTTATTCTGTGATAAAACAGCCCAGTGGAGCCGCTCAATGGAGGACGGTCCTAGGAACGGAATTCCACTGAAATTATTCTTTGGTCTAATCTAATAGCTTGGCTTGTTTCCTGTGAGAGATACACGCACTTACTTATATAGACCTTTTGTCCTCTGATCTTTGAAAAATCACCTGATTGAGCCCCTGTCCTTTTCCCGCACCCTGCTAGATGTCAAGGATAGAGTGGTAAATAGAATTTGAAAATGATATATATTAAAATGAAATTATTTAACTCCCAGTAGTAATTAGTAATTAACCTTTGCCTATGACTATGGAAATTAAAAATATAACCATTTTGTAATGCTCATTTTTTTCACTGCTCATGTTGCCACATTCTAGTTTCCAATGACATGTGTCCAGATGATTATGTGGGCTTCTTGATTTCTAGCTGAAATATGTTAAACCAGGACTCCTCTTTCTTCTTCTCTTCCTCTTGTTCATTCAGAGTGGATAGTTTGAAATGTACCATTTTGGAGGAAAAGCAAAATAACGTGATATGTGCTATCTACTTACTCATTTCTTCATTCAATACACAATTAAGTGAAGACTATTCACCTGAACTTGATAGTCATTAATTATAACTGTGACATGCTAATTAATAGGGCCATCTTAAACACCTCTTTTTCTTCAAAATCAATTTTATTGATATGACTCTCTTCATATCTTTCTCATTTATGTATCCTTCTAGTGAGACTGCCTAGAATGCCTAGTTCCTGCCACGATTTGCTTTCCTTAAGGATATAGAACATTTGCTCTTAAATGGACATGTCAATAGAGTGGTAAGAAGGAGAATAGACATCAAGAAGTTACTAAACTGAAAAGAGAGACCGTCTGATCATGTTAACAGTAGTGAAGATGGGGAAAGTGCTGAAACATGTTTAGAACATAGCATTGCAAAGGCTATCTTTTTGAAAAGATATATAGGATGAGGAAAAGTAAATCTAAAATGGCTTGTTTAAGGTGTAAGTGCTTTGCAAATTTTGTGTGTGTGTGTGAAAAAGTGTTCTAAACATTTTTTGCATGGTCTCCTGTGAAGTGCCATTGGATTAGTTGCAAATATGTGTGATTATTAACCTGTTTGTGGCCATAAAGAAATATAATACAAGTATTGGATGGAGAAATAAAATAGTTGAGAACAAAATAACTAAAGCCATCTATCCACTTATTTCTTGAAATTTGAACTAATGATGGGTATTGTTTATTTTGCAGAGCCAGATACTCTGAAATGCTTTACATGCATTATATAGATTAGCATTAATACTAACCCTACAAATTAGGCACTATTATTTTTCCCTTGTTGCAGATGATAAAACTAAAGCCTGGGTAGTTTAACAATTTGTCCATATAATTTCACAGTAAGAATTAGAATAAACCTGAATATTATGGGCTATAGACTGGACTAGTAATATAGAAACTCGATGTCTCTATTATTAAATAGGCTGAAATGTTTCTTAAGGGCAGAGACTTTATCCTTTTGTTTTGGAGTACATTAACAATTCACCATGAATTTTATTTTTTATATTGACTTCAGAATTTTTTATTTCTGGGGTTATTTTTTACTTTGATATTTGTGGCAATCTAATTTTATATGTAGAAATTATACTACTTAACTTGATCTGTGTTAACAGATTATTTTTTATTCCCAGTGTGGGAATTGCAAACAAGTTGATATTCTACACCAATAAAATAATTTTAATGAAGGCTGATAATTCTTCTTAAAAATCGCCTAATGTAAAGCTTAGATTTTTGATAACTTCATGTCAATCTCATTAGAAGAATTGGGAGTATAATGAACTCAAATCATTTCTTTCCAAAGTCATTTTTCAGTTACATCATCATTTTTATGTTTGACCATCCTATATTATTTCCAGAAAGGGGCAATTTGGGGATGAATCTGAAATAGCATGCAAGTCTTGTCATAAACTTTTTAGTGACAAAAATGTAATCTTTTAAAAATAAGCATAACTAGTCAACAATTTTCAAATATTTCTTTATTGTATATTTGACTTTTGAAAACTTAAAATGAAAATAACTATAGATCTCTGCAATCAGCATCATCTGGAAGCCTTCTTAAAATGCTGACTCCTGGATCCTACCCTGAGACACTCTCTGATTCAGGGTGTCTGAGGTGGTGTCCATGACCTTTCCTTTGTAACAGTGTCCTAGGTGATACTGCTTCTCTTTTGTGGATCACACTTTAAGGAGCTTTGCTATAGTCCACATTTAAGACTATTGAGATACCAATGTGAAATGGAGCTAAAGCAAGAAATTAATCAAAACATAAAAAAGAGCTAGATCTGTTTCCAGCCTCAATACTTCTTGTTTTGTTTATTTGTTCAATCTCCAAGCTGAAAGCCTCCCTTGAAAACAGAAAAACAAAACCAAAAGCAAAACATTTCGCTTGTATAGTTTGAATAGTAAAAGACAAGCTCCATAAGTGTCTTTGCTGGAAAGTACATCCAATCAGCCTGCAGACAGAAGCTGACCTGATCTATGTGATTTACCTTTTAAATCTTATTCCATTTTGGCCATCCTTTTCTCATTATATCCAAAACACACTAATAGTGTATACTAAAATTAGAAGCTGTAATAGAAAAATTGCAAAGACAGGCCATGAGAACCAGCAATCTTAAAATTGTAATTTACATTCCAGTGGGAGCCATATATGAAAAGACTTATTTTAATTTAATCCCCAGTTAGGGGTCCAGTTTTAAGAGCAAAAAAGAAACACTGAAATCGGCTCTCTATAATGTAGATTTTTAATATAGTTAGATTATAAGGTAATAACATTTTGCAAGCTTCTCAAAACTTAGGCTCCCACACAGGTTTAATTGCTATAAGCCATTAGTTGAGAACATTTTTATCTGAGAAATATATATTAAACAAAAATATGAATGGAAACAACTGTTTGAAATATCTTGAACTGTGAAATTTTCATGTAAAATATTTTTTATGAAAAAGAGAAGATTAGGCTCTAATATAAGTTTTGAATTTCTCAAATTTCTCATTTGTTTTTTAGTATATCGGTGGGAACACAATATCCTGAAGATAAAAAGGAAAACCATTTTATCAAAATTCCCTTTTTGCAATTTTTTTAAAGGAGACCAAGTCAACCCAGATAGCATGATGAAAACTCAAACTAAACCAGATAGGTCTGCTGTTTTTCTCTATTTGCCACCATTCTAGCTTCATTCTCCACCCTTTTCTATGTTGCTCTCAGCCCAAGAAACCTGAGCACCCAAGGCTCCCTTGACAGCTAGCTTTGGTTGAGTTTGGTTAATGAAAGCATGGGCAATGTAAAGGAGGGCAGAGAAACTAAGATATTTCTTCCCTGCTCCCTGCATGTTATCATATTTACCCCTGACAATCATTGCATACCTCTGTGACAATAACTTCACTAGTACTTTTCCAAGATTCTAGCTTTAATGAACATGAGTATCTATTTCCCCCTTTTCCCTCCAAGCCCCTCAAGATGGTGACTGTTTCTTTGTAGTTGTTCTCTGGATATTTCAACATCTATTGCTTTATCTTTTAACCCAAAGCCATTTTGTGTATTGCAGGACATTTAGCAACCCTCCTCGCCCTTATCAGAAACAAGTAGCACCCCTCCCCAGTTAAAATAATAAAAAAAAAAAATCTGCAGATTTTACCAAATGTGCCTTGGGGGAAAAATTCTACCTTCTCCCCTAAACCAGCTGAGAACCATTGCCATTAACCATCACACGGTCAATAAGTATTCTATTATTTAAAGTATATTTAAATAATTGGAGTAGAATTTTGACTCATATAACAGAAAGTTATTCTTTTTTAAAATAGGAAAAATGTCAATAATGTTAGAAAAGTAAATCATGGTTAATTAAATCAGTATGGTAAGATTACAGTAGACCATGAACAATCTTTAATCTTTACAAATGTATAGAAATAGTTTTTAATGATATAACTATGTAATTTTCTTAATAAAACAATATTTTTTAAATTAAAACATTATCTAAATAATAAATAACATTCCCAAAATGAATATATTACAAAACGATCAGAATTGTATTATATGACATAATATAAATTATTCTAAAGAATTTTAAGAATAGGCAATTAGCCCAAAGCATATAAGACAGCCAGTATTAACATTATTTTTTTACTGTGGAAAATATATTGTGTTAAAATTTTTTGAAAACATTTTTAAAAATATCATAAAGTGGTCACTATTAATACTGTTCACCAAGCAATTTCGGGTCTCAACTTACTGAGCATAAGGCATGATTGCACTTATCTGCCCCAATGAACTTAAGCCTCCACATGTAGCTTTCTTTACCCAATCAAATATGCGCAATATAATTTTTTTCTTTTACTTTTTAGAATTATATTCTGTAATTGGCTCTCGTACTTAAACACAATGATAGTAGGTATTGGTCAATCACATATATAATGACAAATAACATCAGTTAGTCATAATTACTTAGTTCAGTTCAAATATATTTCATTTTTTATGCCCATCCTGAAATTTCAAGTTAGTGAAAACAAAGTTAGCTTCTTGTTAATTCATCATTCATGATGAAGGTAGGGATAAAGCGTTGCATATAATTATAAACATCTTAGATTAGATTTAATATCATATTAATTCACAGGGAAATATATTTAATCGCTTAAATAAATTAAAAGCTAATATTTGTATCATATAATTCTTAGTGCTTTAAGAAGAGTAAACTACTTTGCAATTAATTCTCTCTAAAATTATAAAATAATCCTTCAATTATTAGCTCATCTACTCTTAACCCCTGAGAATTGTGGAAACTAGAAGTCTGCTAATTGTAGCATATCTGAATTTCAACTCCATATCATTTAAATCCCCATCCAGTGATTTCCTAATATTATTTCCTTTCTAATGCCATTAATTTGTAGATCATAAAATATGGTAGAATATGTAGAGTATCACGTACTGTTGTTCTCTAGCTGGTAGAAGTAATAAAAGAAAAAAAACTAATATTTAAAAGTATCTGCAATATGCCAGGAAACATGAATGGGTTATTCCATGTGCAAAATCATTTAATCCTCACATCTATACTATAGGTGTTTGTTACTATTGCTGTTTATGTGGTATTTAAAATTACAGATGGAGCAAACTCAGCTATATTACTGTATTTCCCAAATCACTACTCAGATGTATAAACAGCAGCTGCTCTTGAAGCAGCTTTTCCTTCATAGAAGGACTAATGCAGTAGGAAAAACCATAGTCTCTTACAGTAGCTTCGAGTGTCAAAACGTAGGGAGAAGTCAGCAAGCAGAAAAGAGAGAAGGTTAGGTTTTCTTTTGGCCGTAGATTTTCCAGCTCAAGGACACTGCACGTGGAATACGTAGGGAAATCATTTTGGTTCTAGTTTAGTGATTCTTTGCTTCATTGGCATAAAGTTGGACAGGAGAATGATAGCATGTCTCAAAAGGATATTTACAGGGAAATGTGAACTCTATGGAGGCAGGATTTTTAGCTATGGAATTTGCTTAAATAAATTTCAAGTTATCCTGTTCAAAGCATCATCCTCAAAATATTGTTTATACCTTAGTGAAGTGCGTGTTGTTGGAAAAATCAATAAATAAATGAGACAATCAGATGCATATTTGGAAAACAGAATGAGAATGTGAGAATGAAAATTAGAGGAAAAGATACTGGAAGAAGTGACAAAACACATGCAGTTATTATATTATAATTGTGAAATTTACCTCAGTCGTAGCCCATTATTTTTGTCTAATAAAAATTATCTTATAGTGTTCCCATAAAGATATAATTGTGTAAGTACTTAATGTGCATTGATTGAGGGAAACTTGTGCAGCTCTGTTTGGGACACTATTGTATTGTAATACTATTGTCATACAAAATACACATTGTCATAAGAGTAATGCCAATCTCCATGCTAGAAGCAGTCCAATTACAGTCACTGTTGTGGCTATAGTCAAGAACTTAGCACATACAAGTTTCAAAAACCAGCTTTCTGGAATACGATTTATAAAACATTACTTTCTGCATTACCATATTTGTGTGTGTGTATGCATGTGTGTGTATCCAGTTATAGTCACTGTTGTGGCTATAGTCAAGAATTTAGCACATATGAGTTTCAAAAACCAGCTGTCCAGAATATGATTTGTAAAATCTTACTTTCTGCATTTGCATATTTGTGTGTGTGTGTGTGTGTGTGTGTGTGTGATTAGATGAGATGTTAAAACCTCTTTAAACTTCAAAGCAGATATTTGGTTTATTACTTTTATCGTTTCTGAGCCATAATATCATATTGGTTGAAAATTAGGATTGGAGAATTATGCTTATTTTGGAAATTAATTATTCTGTGTCAGCTTTCACTACTGTTTCTCCTCCCCTCCATTGACTTCAGTCACAAACAAGTCTTTTAAAATACTCTGCCACATTATAGCAGAATAGCCTGGTGAGTGAGGAGCTAGGAGCAGTAACAGAAACCATTAAACCTTACACAAATGATGCCAGTAAGGTTTGCCACAGCAGCAGTGCTGCATTCAATTATAAATAATAACACAACTACAAGTGCATGCCCTGGGCTTTCAGCTGATTAAATATCATAACTATGCAGGCTCCAGTACAGAGGCATGAAAGAAAGATTTTCAGATTTTACCTAGAAACTGAAACTCTATCACTTAAGTGTTAATTGGTGTTACATTGTGCAACAATGCTGTGAACTGAAAAGGCAAGGCAAGGACTCCCTGCTGTAATGTTAAAATGGTATGCATCCATTATCAGCTTGCTAAATTATCAGTAGTTTGTACACCATCTCATCTAGTTGAAATAATGCAGGGGAACAGTAGGGGGTGAATGGGACAAATCTGCAAACTGACAAATAGATTCAGTTCATGAAGATCTGAATTGTATCTTACTATCACATATCCTACATTTTCTGGCTATAAATGATTAATAAGAGAAGCAACTTAAATGAGACTTGGTCACCAATGTAGAGGTAATGTCATATAGATGTGACCTTTTGTAATTAAAAGGCATATGTAATATTTTGTACTATGCACATAATATACACAAATAAAAGTAAATATTCAATGTTGTCAATACTTTTTTTCAAGACAGAGTCTTGCTCTGTAACCCAGGCTGGTGTGCAGTGGCACGATCTCAGCTCACTGCAACCTCTGCCTCCCGGATTCAAGCAATTCTCCTGCCTCAGCCTCCCTAGTAGCTGGGATTACAGGTGCCCGCCACCACACCCAGCTAATTTTTGTATTTTTAGTAGAGACGGGGTTTCCCCATATTGGCCAGGCTGGTCTCAAACTCCTGACCTCGTAATCTGCCCTAGCCTCCCAAAGTGTTGGGATTACAGGTGTGAGCTACAGCGCCCGGCCTCAATGTTGTCAATATTTATATTGAGTTGTAATGTCAGATTCCTGGGGATTGTTCTGACCAAAACAAAACAAAAAGGAGTCATAATCATTGAAATATTCATAACTCATTTTACTCTTAGCAATGGCATGAGGTAAATCATTGTCTCCAATTTACACAAGAGGAAAATGCCATTCGAGAGAGGTATAGAATAAGCCAAGATGCCCATTTCTAATTCCCAATTTTGATCTCTTTCTACTGGAGAATGATAGTACTTACAAATACGTCAAAATTGAATGTAGTGGTAAAATAGGTTTTTCTCTTTTTTCAAATTTTCATATTTTGTTAAATTTACACATATTTTATTATATGGAAGAAGCCCCATAATCCTTCAGGGACTTATTTCATAAAAATATAGGTAACTAAAGTACTTGATTATCTGAACTTTTTTTTTACCAATCTACCTTTATTGATTCAGAATAAACAGTTTGTTGGTAGCCATTAATGTTTTTAGATATGCACATGAAAAATTATTGGCTGTGATTGGTAAACTCTAAGTTGTACATACATCTGTATGTGACCTTTCACCTGATAGATTTATTAAGAATTGTATAGCATTTTTATTGTATGTATCCTAGTGTATGGGGGAGTAATTTGTGTTAAATTATAGTGTTTTTTAAATCAAAAATAATAAGACTGTCCTAAGATCTGATAAACCCTAGAATTGTACTGGTACAATTCTGGTAGCCATCAGCAATATATTGCTACATAAATTTATTAAAAATTATGCAAAATTTATAATTCAGTTCCTTAGTCTCACTAGCTACTTACACACTGTCTAGCTGCAAGTGGCTAGTTATTACCAAGCTAAACATTTTCGTTGTTGCAGAAACTCTACCAGACAGTGCTATTTTAGAACATAAAGAGCTCATAAGACACTGGGTTGTTCATATAATGTTTCATATAAGATATACTAGGAATACTAAATATATAATATTCATTTTAAATATAATATTTATGACTCACATATTGCAACTATCACACAGGAAGGTTAAAATAACTTTATTTAATATGGTAAAGAATGGAGTGACAGGAACAATACAGAAGATGTGTATGAGAAATTCCTTTTACAGATTACAAGCAGTAACAATGCAGCTGAAAAGTGAATCACTGAATTTGAAGACAGGTCCATAGATATTATCCAAACTGAAACCCAAGGAGAAATCAAAGAGTAAAAATCATCACTAGTCAGTATCATAATCATCCAGACAATATAGCAGAATATCAATCTAATATCTGTGATTAGAATCTTAGAAAGATAGAAGAATAAAATAGGTCAGAAGAAATATTTGAAGTAATGTCTGAGAGTATTCAGAAAGTTATAAAAGCCAATAATCCACATTTTCAATTAGTTCAGAGATATCTAAGAGGCAAAAAAAAAAAAAACAAAAACAAAAACAAAAAAACAAATGAATGCACAAACAAAGAAAGAAAGACATAGCACCAGAGCGTAGACAGCTTTGCAGAGAAGGAATTCCAGAAATCTACAGAGGGGTCCTCTCGAGTGATTAGAAGAATGCTAATTAGTGAGTACATTGATGGAACCACCCAAGGCCAAGGAAATAACCATCTGAAAAATTTAGGAAAACAGAGTCTGACACTGACAAAGGGGAGGAAATAGTGCCTATTCCCACCAGGCAGGGTGGAATATCTCAAAATTCCTGGAGCAAGTATGGAGTACACAGAAACGTCTTGATTCAGTACTAGGAAATATTTAATCCTATACTAAACACTAATCTAACACTGATGAACCTTAAAAGACTATTATATTAGCATGTTTTCATGCTACTGATACAAATATACATGAAACTGGGCAACTTACAATAGAAGGAGGTTAAATTGGACTCACAGTTCCATGTGGCTGAGGAGGCCTCGCAATCATGGTGGAAGGCAAGGAGGAGCAAGTCACATCTTACATGGATGGCAGCAGACAAAAAGAGAGAGCTTGTGCAGGGAAACTACCCCTTGTAATACAGTGTGATCTCATGAGTCATATTCCCTATCACAAGACCAATGGGGAAAGACCTGCCCTCATAATTCAATTACCTTCCACTGTGTTCCTCCCACAATATGTGGGAATTCAAGATGAGATTTGGATGAGGACACAGCCAAACTATATCATTCCACCCCTGGCACCTCCCAAATCTCACGTCCTCACATTTCAAAACCAATCGCACCTTCCAAGCAGTCCCCCAATGTCTTAACTCATTTCAGCATTAACTCAAAATTCTATAGTCCAAAGTCTCATCTGAGAAAATGCAACTTCCCTTCCACCTATGAGCCTGTAAAATCAAAAGCAAGTTAGTTAATTCATAGATACAATGGGGGTAGAGGCATTTGGTAAATATAGCTGTTCTAAATAAGAGAAATTGGCCAAAACAAAGGGGCTACAGGCCCCATGCAAGTCTGAAATCAAGCAGGGCAGTCAAATCTTAAAGCTTCAAAATGATCTCCTTTACTCCATGTCTCACATTCAGGTCATACTCATACAAGAGGTGGGTTTCCATGGTCTTGGGCAGCTCTGCCCTTGTGACTTTGCAGGTTACAGCCTCCCTCCCAGCTGCTTTCACTAGCTGACAGTGAGTGTCTGCAGCTTTTCCAGGCAAAAGGTGCAAGCTGTCAGTGGATCTACCATTCTGGAGTCTGGAGAACGGTGGCCCTCTTCTCACAGCTCCACTAGGGGGTGCCCAAGTAGGGACTCTGTGTGGGGACTCTGACCCCACATTTCCTTTCCATATGCCCTAGCAGAGATTCTCCATGAGAGCCCCACCTCTGCAGTAAATGTCTGCCTGAACATCCAGGCATTTCCATACATCCTCTGAAATCTAGGCGGAGGTTCCCAAACCTCAATTCTTGACTTCTGTGCACCTGAAGGCTCAACACCACTTGGAAGCTGCCAAAGCTTGGGGCTTGCACTGTCTGAAGCCACAGCCTGAGCTGCACCTTGGCCCCTTTTAGTCAAGGCTTAAGCAGCTGGGACGCAGGGCACCAAGTCCTGAGACTGCACATAGCATAGGGACTCTGGGCCTGGCCCACGAAACCATATTTTCCTCCTAGGCCTCCAGGCCTGTGATGGGAGGGGCTGCCAGGAAGATTGCTGCCATATCTTGGAGACATTTACCCCATTGTCTTGGGGATTAACATTCAGGTTCTTGTTACTTATGCAAATTTCTGCAGGGAACTTGAATTTCCTCTCAGAAAATGGGATTTTCTTTTCTCTCACAATAGTGAGGCTGCAAATTTTCTGAACTTTTATGCTCTCCTTCCCTTATAAAACTGAGTGCCTTTAACAGCACCCAAGTGACCTCTTGAATGCTTTGCTGCTTAGAAGTTTCTTCCACCAGATTCCCCAAATCATCTCTCTCAAGTGCAAAACTCCACAAATCTCCAGGCAGAGGCAAAATGCCACCAGTCTCTTTGCTAAAATATAGCAAGAGTCACCTTTGCTCCAATTCCCAACAAGTTCATATCACTATCATCATTTTTGTCAAAGCCATTCAATAAGTCTCTAGGAAGTTCCAAATTTTCCCACATTTTCCTTTCTTCTTCTGAGCCCTCTGAAGTGCTCCTGTCTCTGCCTGTTACCCAGTTCCAAAGTTGCTTCCACATTTTCAGGTATCTTTTCAGCAACACCCCACTCTACTGTTACCAATTTACTGTATTATTTCATTTTCATGCTAAGAAATACATACCCAAAACTGGGCAATTGCAAAACAAAGAGGTTTAATTGGACTCACCGTTCCACATCACTGAGGAGGCCACGAAATCATGGTGGAAGGCAAAGAAGAGCAAGTCACATCTTACATGGATGGCAGCAGGAAAAAGAGAGCGCTTGTGCAGGGAAACTCTCCCTTATAATACCATGAGATCTCATGAGACTTATTAGCTATCATGAGTACAGCATGGGAAAGACCTGTCCGCATGATTCAATTACCTTTCACCAGGTTCCTCACACCACATGTGGGAATTCCTGATGAGATTTGGTTGGGGACACAGCCAAACCATATCAACCATTCATGTTTTCATGAAGGGATTAGAGTATCACCAAGTAACGTAACTACACCACAAAACAACACTGAACAATATTTACAGGAATATAAATATTTGCACCCAATTTGTAAAATTTACAATGCATGTCATCCAATAAAATATTACAAGACATGCACAAATGCTGATAAAATGAATCCATGAATAGGAAAAAAAATCAGTCAAGTGAAGTAACTCAGGAATGGAAAACTAAACATCGTATGTTCTCATTTATAAGTGGGAGCTAAGCTATGAGGATGCAAAGGCATAAGACTGACACAATGGACTTTGAGGTCTCAGGGAGAAAGAATGGAAAGGGGGTGACAGATGAAAGATTACAAATAGGGTGCTATGTATACTGCTTAGGTGATGGGTGCACCAAAATCTCACAAATCCCCACTAAAGAACTTACTCATGTAACCAAACACCACCTGTTCCCCAACAACCTATGGAAATTGAAAAAAAAAAACAAAACAAAACTGATCCTGAATTGTCAAAGGTACTAGTAGGACATTAAAATTTTTCTTACTTTCAGAGTTCTGTAGAAGCATACAGTGTAAAAAGATGCAAATATAACTTCTAGGGATGAAAGTACAATATATGCGAGGAAATATACACTAGATTCAATTAACATCAGTTTAAACATTGCAAAAAGAAAACATTAGCTAATTTGAAGACATAGTAATAGGAATTATTATAAGTACAACATAAAATAAAAGTAACAAAGAGAAACAGTGAGCTATGAAACAACTTTGTAAGTGCTAATAATATACATGTAATTGAAGTCACCAAAAGGAGGCCAGAAAAAATATGAAGAAATAATGACTGTTTTTCAAATATGAAAGTACTATAAATCCACAAATCTAGGATGTTCAGCAAAGCTCAAGTACAAAAATCCTGAATAAAATGACACTTAAGCACATTATCCTCAAATCATTCAAAACCAATGATAAAGGAAAAATCTTAAAGACAGACAGAAAAAAGACACATTACATACAAGGAGAAGAAAAAGATAAGATTGATAGTAGATTGCTCATTGTAAACAATCAAGCAAGAAAATACATTCTTTTAGGGTACTAAAAGGAGAAAAAAAGACTACATAGAATTCTATATGGAATAAAAACATATTTCAAAAAGGAGGACAGAATAAAGACTTATGTGGCTATACAAAAACAAATAATTTCTTCTCAACAGGCCCACACTAAAGGAATTGTTAAATAAATTTCGTTAGGAAGAAATAAAATGAAATTAAAATCTAAAAAAAGGAACAGTATGTACCAGGGCTTTTTTGGGGTTTCCCATCTGTGGTATAAATGGGGCACATGCCATGGAGACCCTGTCTGCCCCAGGCGGCTTTCTAAGCCTTGGGGAAACTGGTTTTCAATGATCCTAGGTTTTTGTTGTCTCTTGATGTCTATTTGTCAAAAATAAATTTACTTCAAGTAACTTGTTGCATGTGAGTGTGTTCAGTCTCACCACACTCAGACAAGTTGGCAACCCCTACAAAGTGAATGTGAACCTGCCTCACAAAGGGGTGCACATTTTTGTGGGCTCTTCCTCCAGTAACCCCACCTTGCTCCCAAGGTGAAGATTTGAGAAAGATGTCCTCATGGCTCTGGCAGGAGAAGGGGATCAGTAATCATTAGCTTTCAGAGATTTTTCTCTAATAAAAGGCCTACTCTCTAAGGAGAAACACATTTCCTGAGATTTATCTCAGCTGGCAGATCATTTCTCCCACTTTAGTCCTTTCTGACTTTCATGGTTTCCCTAAGGGGAGAAGAGTATACATAATCAACAGGGGTCAGGGCTTCAGGAAAATGGATTGGGAATGCTGCAACCAAGGGAAGAAATTAAAAGATGCTTGCAAAGTTCACAGCCTAGAGACACAGACCATTAAGAGAGTAAATTTAATCTTACCATTGTAGAACTTTTTTTCTTCCTCACACCTTACTATCATGCCATTGAGTATCTACTATAACAGTGGGTTACAGCTGAAAGAGATGTAGATACAGGCTGCAAGAAAAGTACTTAAGTAGGATTAAGGTCAAGAGAGAACAGAAACAAGGACACCAGAGGAATTTGAAGAAAATGGCACATATAGCTACAACAAACATTAAAGATAGTCAATTTTTAGTCATATTAACACAAATTCCCACACTAAACACATAACCTAATTTTGTGTGTGTATATGTATGTGTGTGTATGTGTGCATGTGTAAAAGAGTGTTATTCATCTCAGCCTTCTGGATTTGTATTTTATTAATCTGCCTGTTACTCACTTTGTAAAGTTTTTGTCTATTATTAATATCATTTTTTGTCTATTATTATAGCACCTAAATGCCCAAAACTTGATTCTACATAAAGAAAAAAAGGAATTGTAGAAAAAAAAGACAATTGAAGAAAAAACACATAAAGACAATATGTAATCTTTTATTTTTCTTATTTTTAATCTAAATAATAACTATTTGTTTACAGAAATGTTAGCAAGAAAGTATTAGGTTATTTGAGTTTCTATTACTGGGATAAACTTTTAGGATTTCAACAACAACAAAATAAAACTACAAAAAAATGGAAAGGCAAAATAAAGAATCAAAATCTCCTCTGTCTGAAGAGCTAAAGCCACCATATTCAGATTCAGATATGACAATGATGTTGAAATCTTTAAACGGTGAATTTGAAATAACTATGATTAATACATTTAGGGATATAATGGAAAAAACATACAACATGAAAGAACAGATGGTTAAGGAGACAGATGCAGACTATAAGAAGAAATCTAAATGAAGTGATAGAAATTAAGTACTGTAACAGGAATAAAAAATGACTTTGGTGAACTTACCAGTAGACTGGATATACTTGAGGAAAAAGTAGTGAGTTTGAACATAGGTTTATAGAAACTTCAAAAAATAAAATGCAAAGAGAAAAAACTAAACAGAACATCTAAGAACTGTAGGATAATTTCAAGATGTATAATGTATTTGTAATTGTAATACCAGAAAAAGAGAGAGATAATGAAGCAGAAAAAGTATGTGAAGTAATAATAGGCAAACCTTTCCCAAGTGAATAACAGACAATAAACACAGATTCAGAAGGCTGAGATGAATAATTAACACACACACACACACCACATTCAAACTGCAGAAAACCAAAGACAAGAAAAAATCTTAAAGAAATCAGAGGGAAGGACAGAACAAAACAGATTACCTTACTTGTGGAGGCATAAGAATAAGAATTACAGTGACCCTTTCATCAGAAATGAGAGGAGTAGGTATAGTATATAGTGAAGCATTTAAAGAGGTGAAAGAAAAACATGGCCAATCTAGAATTCCACATCAGGCAAAATTATCCTTCAAAATGAAGAACAAATAAAGATTTTCTCAGATAAATGAAAACTGAGGGAAATTATCACCAGTACACCTGTCTTGCAGGAAATATTAAACAAGCTTCAGGCATACAGAAGATTATATAGGTCACAAACTTGATTCTACATAGAGAAATGAAGAGATTTGAAAAAAAATACATAAAGGAAAAATGTAAACTTTTCTTTCTTTTAGTTTTAATTGATCTAAATAATAACTGTTTGTTTAAATGAATGTTAGCAAGAAAGTATTTAATTGTAGCCTACAGATAAATCAAATGAATAATAGCAATGACACAAGTTACTTTAAGAAATAATTGGGAATACATTGTTAAAGCTACTTGTAGTACATGTGATATATGGTGTCAATTGACAGTGGATGGGGATTAGTTAAAATATATATTGAAAACTTTGGGTTGACCATGAAAAACAATATTTTTAAAAATATAATTAAGATGCTAAAAGAAGAGCTAAAATGAATATCATTACATTATAAATGAAAACAAGATAAGGCAAGAAGGTCAGGGGAATAAAGAAAAAAGAAGAATGAAAGCCACCAGTAGAAATCAGTTGCAAACATGGAAGCTATTAATAAAATTTTTACAAAAAATCACTGTTAAATATGAGTTGTCTCCACACATTAATTAAAAGATGGTTGGAATGGATTAAAAATTACACCTAAGTATATGTTATCCATAAGAAACACAATTTAAATATAATAATACTAATAAGTTAAAAGCAAATATAAAAAACAAAAAAGATATATCATGCTAACATTAATAACAGTAAGCAGGAGTAGCTATATTAGGTTAAGACAAAGCAGACTTCTGAACGAGGAAATCTGCTTGGGATAAGTAGAGGCATTACATAATGATAAAAGAATCAATTCTCCAAGATGATAGAACAAGCAATAATTTAGATGCACTTGTAACAGAGCATCAAATATATGAGTAAAACAACATAAGACTGAAAGGTAAATTAGATAAATCTACCTTTATAGGTGAAGATTTCAACATCCCTCTGAAAATAATTAATAGATCAATAATAGCAAAAAATATAAATCACATGAACAGCATTAGCAATCGACTTGTTCTAATTTACATTTGTAGAATACTGTATTCAACAACAAAAAACACACATTCTTTTCAAGCTTACATGGAACACAGTATATCAACAATGTGGTTTGTAAAACAAAATTTAATTTAAAAGAATATGAAGCATAAAAATATGTTTTCAGACCAAATGGAACTAAACTAAAAATCTGTAATAGAAATGTCATTGAAAAAAACTCCCAAATTTAGAAATTAAACAAGATACTTCTAAAGAATACATAATTCAAATTAGTTATCTTAAGAGATCTTAGAAACTATTTGCAATATACCTTTTGAACAATTGTGAAGCATGGCAAAAGCATCACTTAGAGGGAAATTTATTGCACTAAAGGCTATATTAGAAAAAAAGGAAAGATCTAAAATCTATAACCCAAGAATCAATGAAACCAAAAGTTAGTTTTTTGTTGTTGTTGTTGTTGTTTGTTTTTTGAGAAGTTAGAAATTTTAGAGAAATGGCATTCTTACATTGAAGGCTGGGAGCACATTCACAAAAGTTAGTTCTATAGAAGGATAACTAAGATCAATAGACACTTAGCTAGATTAACAAAAAAAAAAAAAGAGGGAGAAGATCCAAATAATCACAATTTGCCATAAATGACAAAGGAGACATTATAACTGATCTTACAGAAATACAAATGATCCTCAGACACTGTTATGGAAACCCCTATGCATAAAAACTAGAAATTCTAGAAGTAGTGAATAAATCCCTAAAACACACAGTCTTCCAAGATTGAAGCAGGAAATAACTGAAACACCAAACAGACTAATATCAAGTTTCAAAACTAAATCCGTAATAAAGAACCTAACAAAAAATATTTGTAACAGAGGGAGTGACACTTGAATTGTACCAGACATACATAGAAGACCTGGTAATCCTTCAACTGAAACTATTCCAAAAAATTGAGGAGGTGGGAGTCCTCCCTAATTTGTTTTATGTGGCCAATATTACCCTGATAACAAAACCTAGCAAAGACATAGTGAAAGAAGAAAACTACAGGCAGATATCCCTGATGAACATAGACACAAATATCCTCAACAAAATATTAACAACCTGAATTCAATAGTACATCAAAAATTTAATTCACCATGATCCAGTAGTCTTCATTCCTCAGATGCAAGATTGGTTCAACATACACGAATCAATAAATGTAATTCAACACATACGTAGAATTAAAAACCATGTGATTATCTCAATAGATGTGAAAAGAGCTTTTGATGAAATTCAATATCCCTTCATGATAAAAAAAAAAACTCAAGAAACTAAATAGTGAAGGAATAAACCTCAAAATTATAGCCACCTCTGAGAAAGCCAAAGCCAAAATCATACTGAATGGACAAAAACTGGCAACATTCCCCTTGAGAACTGGAACAAGACAAGAATGTCACTCTCACCACTTCAATTCAACATAGTACTGGAAGTGCTAGCCAGAGCAATCAGGCAAGATAAAGAAACAAAAGGCATTCTAAAAAAAGAAAAGTATCTCCTCTAGTGGATGATAAGATTCTATACATAGAAACCCCTAAGGACTCCACAAAAAGACTCCTGGAAGTGATCAATGACTTGAGCAAAGTTTCAGATATAAGATACAAAAATCAGTAGCATTTCTATATACCAAGAACATTCAAGCTGACAGCCAAATCAAGAACACAAACCCATTTACAATAGCCACTCACAAAAATAAAATGTGTAGGAATACATCTAACCAAGAAGGCAAAAAAAATCTCTATAAGGAGAACTACAAAACCCTGGTAAAGGAAATCATACATGACACAAACAAATGAAAAAGCATTCCATGCTCATGTATTGAAAGAATCAATGTTGTTAAATGGCTAAACTGCCCAAAGCCATCTACAGATTCAGTGCTATTCCTATCAAACCACTAACATTTTTTCCCAGAATTGAAAAAAAAAAACTATTCTGAAATTCATATGAACCAAAAATGCCTGAATAGCCAAAGCAATCCTTAGCAAAAGACAACAAAACCAGAAGCATCACATTCTCCAAATTCAAACAAACTACAAGGCTAGGTAACCAAAACAGAATTGGGAAAAAAAAAAAAAACTATTCTGAAATTCATATGGAACAAAAAAGGCCTGAATAGCCAAAGCAATCCTTAGCAAAAAACAACAAAACCAGAGGCACAACATTCCCCAACTTCAAACAAACTATAAACCTAGGTAAAAAAAACAGAATTGTACTTGTACAAAATAGACACATAGACAAATGAAACAAAATGTAGAACACAGAAATAAACCCACACATTCACAGACATCTAATCTCTGACAAGGTCAACAAAAATAAGCCATAGGGTAGGACTTCCTATTCAAAAAATGGTGCTGAGATAGCTAGTGAGCCTGTGAGAATGAAATTGGACCCCTACCTTTTCACCATATACAAAAATTAACTAAAGATGGATTAAAGATATAAATATATGACTTCAAACTACAATAATCCTAGAAGAAAACCCAAGAAACACTATTCTGGACATGGAACTTGGGAAATAATTTATGAGTAAGTTCTCAAAGGCAATCGCAACAAAAACAAAAAACTGACCATTAAACTAATAAGCTAGTGCACAGAAAGAAAAAAAAGAAAAAAAAAAACACCACCTCCACTACAGACAACAACAACAACAACAACAACAACAAATACTATTAAAAGAGTAAACAGACAACCTACAGAATAGGGAAAAATATTTGCAAACTATGCATCTGACAAATGTGTAATATCCAGAATTTACAAGGAACTTCAACAATTGAACAAGCAAAAAACAAATAACCCCACTAAAAAATAGGCAAAAGACATGAACAGACACTTCTCAAAAGAAGATACAAGCAGCCAACAAGCACATTAAAACGCTTATTATCACTGATCATCTGAGAAACAGAGAAATGCAAATTAAAACCACAATGAGATACTATCTCCACACAAGTCAGAATGGCTATTATCAAAAAGTCTAAGAATAACAGATGCTGCAGACAAAAGGGAACACTTATACACTGTTGGTGGGAATGTAAATTAGTTCAGCCACTATGGAAAGCAGTGTGGATATTTCTCAGAGAACATGAAACAGAACTACTATTTGACCCACCAACCGCATTACTAGGTTTATATCCAAAAGAAAACAAATTCTTCTACCAAAAAGATACATGCACTCGCATGTTCATCACAGCATTATTCACAATAGCAAAGGCATGGAATCAACCTAGGTGCCTACAAACAGTGAACTAGATAAAGAAAATGTGATGCATATATACCATGGAATATTATGCAGCAATAAAAAAATAATGAAATCATGACCTTGCAGCAATGTGGATGGAGCTGGAGACCATTATCCTAAACAAATTAATGCAGAAACAGAAAAACACATACCACATGCTCTCACTTATAAGTGGGAAAGAGATATGGGGTACTCATGAACATAAAGATGCAACAATACAACCTAGGGGCTACTAAAGGGGTAAGGGAGGGAGGAGGACAAGGGTTGGAAAGCTAATTGTTGGGTACTATGCTCAGGATAATTTGTACCCCAAACTGCAGCATCACACAATATACCTGTGTAACAAACCTGAACATGTACCCCTGACTCTAAAATAAAAGTTGAAAAAAAAATCTGTAATCAAGTTTTCACCTTTGTAAATTACAGGAATAAGAGTAATTTAAGGTAAATGCAAGCAGAAGAAACAATAAAATTTAGAACAGAAATAGAAATTGAAAATAGGCCAACAATAGGAATAAAGCAATGAAAACTAAAGCTGGTTTTTAAGATTAATAAAATTAGTAAACCTCTAGCCAGACTAACCAAAATTATAAGGAGAAGATGCAAACTACCAAGATTATAAATGAAAAAGGGGACATTACTATTGTTCACATGGACATTTAAAGGGTAGTTATGATGACTACAAATAAATCTATGTGCACAAATTTGATAACACAGGTCTAAAGACAAGTTTATTGAAAAATATGACTATGTAGAAAATACTAAAGAATCTACATAACAACTCCTGAAATTGGTAGATAAACATAGTGAGATTGGTGGGGCATGGTAGCTCACTGCTATAATCCCTACATGTTGGGAGGTTGAGACATGAGCAGACACTTCTCAAAAGAAGTATCTGTTAATGGATAGCTTGAGGCCAGGAGTTCAAGACCAGCCTGGGGTAACATAGCGAGAGCCTGTCTCTATTTAAAAAATAAAAAATAAAATGAAATAAAGAAAAAAATATATAGCAAGGTGGGGGGATACAAGGTCAATATATGAAAGTTAATAGCCTTCCTATTCACCAGCAATGAGCACATGATATTTGAAATTAAATATAATATGATTTACAGCTGTACCCCAATCAAAGAAAAAAACAAGAAATAAATACTTGGGTGTTAGTCTAACAACACATATACTGTATCTCTATGAAGAAAATTATAAAACACTGATGAAAACAATAAAAGAAGTTATAAATAAATGGAAAGATGTGTCATAATTATTAACTGGAAGACTCAATATGTTTAAGATGTTAATTCTTTCCAAGTTGATCTGTAGATTCAATGCATTGCCAACTCAAAACTCGGGAAGCTGTTTTGTAGAAACTAGCAAACTAATACTAAAATTTGGAAGGAAGGCAAAGATTTAGAATAGCCAACCTAATATCGAAGAAAAAGGAAATTTGAGAACTTAAAAATACATGACTTAAGGAGTTACTATAAAGCTACAGTAATTCAAGTAAGGTTAGAATTAGTTAAAGAATAGACACATAGATCAATGAAACACAATAGATAATTCAGAAATAGACCTACACAAATACAGTAAATTGATTTTTTACAATGGCACAAAGGCAGTTCAATACAGAAAGGATAGCCCTCCTTAATAAATGGTGCTGTAACAATTGAACATCCATATGCCAGAAAACAACAACAACAAAAAACAACAACAACAAAAAAAAAACAAAAAAAAAAAACCCAAAAAAACCCAGACAAGACTTCAAATCTTTAATAAAATTAAAATAAAAATGTATTATAGACTTAAATGTCAAAAGCAGAGGAGAAAATCTACCCAACTTTGGTAATGACTGGGTGATGATAGAACAACTAAAGTATGACTCATGTAAGAGAAATGTGTAGATTGGTTTCTATTAAATTTAAAACTCTAGGTTCTGCTAAGGAAACTGTAAAGAGGATTTAGAGAATTGCCACGGACTGGGAGAAATATTTGCAAAAGACACATATGATAAATCTTTTTAGTTATAAAGGGTTTTGTGTAAAAATATATAAAACCTCCTTGAATTCAATAAAAAGGCAACAACCTAATTAAGAAAAATGAAAAAGGGATGAACCTGAGCAGACACCTTGCCAAATAAGATATACAGATGAAAAATAAGCATATGAAAACATTCTCAATGTTATATGTCATTAGGGCAGTACAAATTAAAACGAGATACCATGAAAGTTCTACTAGAATTACAAAATTAAAAAAAAATACTGACATTCCCAAATGTTCTTAAAGATACTAAGCAATGGGAATTCTCATTCATTGTTAATCAGAATGTCAAGTGGTACAACCACCTTCGAAGACAGTTTGGCGATTTTTTACAAAGCTAAACATTGTCTTATCAAAGAATTCAGCAAATGTGCTCCTTGACATTTACCGAAATGATCTGAAAACTTATGTCCACACAGAAACCTGCACATGAATGTTTATACCATCTTTATTTGCAGGTACCCCAAACTGGAAGCAATCAAGATATCTTTCCATAGGTGAATGGATAAACAAACTGTGGTGCATCATACAATGGAATGCTATTCAGCAATATAGAAGTGTGCTATCAAGCCATGCAAAGGCATGTATGGATCTTAAATGTGTGTTGAAAAGGGAAAGAATCCAATCAGAAAAGGCTACATTCCATTTCTCTGGAATAGGCACACTATGGAGACTCTATAGGGTCTTATAGAGATCAGTGATTAACATAAATTAAAGCAGCAGTGAATGGGTTAAATAGGTGAAATACATGGGATATTTTAGGACAAATCAATCATTTCCATATGACAGTGTAATTATGGATACATAAGACTTGTATCAAAACCCATAGAAATTTACATCACAAAGATCTCAGTGTGTGCAAATTGGAAAAAAAATAATTAGATGTTCAGAGGATGTCAGGACAGAATCCTACTATAACAAAGATTCTAACTGCATTATAAATACATAAATTCACTGTTGCAGGGAGTATTGACATGTAATTTTGGAAATATGTATAACTATTAAAACTAAAGGCAAAAAAACTATAAATCAGTATTATATTTTAGCTAATAAAATTCTTTCCCATGGACTACAGGCAAAGAATTCTGAAACCTCTCTTTATGTATACTGACTTGAGTAATTAAGCAAATTGGTATTGAATAATGGGAGACAAGTTTCTCAGTGTTGGACTGGAAGGTTACAGATGGATAAGGGAGGCCCAGAATGATCCTTGTGGAAATGGATGAAAATTGAGGACACTGGTATGAACTCATAATTAATTTTTTATATATATATATGGTTACATATAGAAATATATACAGATACATGTATATACATGTGTCAATTCACACACATTTCTTCTTGCTCTGTTTGTTAAAAAAGCCTAGAATGAATGCCTCAGTCATATTTAATGCATCTGGATCTTCATTACTTTGACCATTCTACATAAATGGAACCAGGGTTTCTTGGAGAAGTGGCTGATTCTAACATTGGGGCAAGAAATATTAAAGATGAAAATAGATTGTCTTATGGTGCCAGAAAGTAAGAAAGTACTAAAAAAAATGCACAAAATAAACCCCTCATTAATGGGAGTATGTCAACAGGAAACAGGAATCATTCTCAAGAGCTCCGAATGGCCATTAAAGCAATATTTTATTGTAATCCAAAGAGTAAAATAAAGATTCATGAGTCCATTTTGAAATAAAGGATTGAATAAATGAATGAATGAATGCATGCATTGATAAGAGGGAAGAAACAAAAACTTCTGCACCAAAAAAAAAAAAAAATGCAAATAATGTACATAGATTCTCTGTCCTCAAGCTTAGGGGACATAACTTCTCACTTCTCAAGCTTGGACTCTAAATAGTGACTTTCTTCCAGTTATGGAAAAAGAGAAAAGGACATTAACTCAGTAAGGTGATCACGGTTAGGATCAATTGTGATAAAACATGTTGACGGTATGCACCATTAATATGGTGTAATGAGAATGACATTTTACCTTCATGTTCTTCCTCCCCAAATCCCATAACTCTTAGTCTAATCATAGGAAAAATATCAGACAAATCCCGGTTGAGAAGCATTCTACAAAATATCTATTAATCCTCAAAACTCTGAAGGTTATAAAAAACAAGAAAAGTCTGAGAAACTTTCATAGTCAAGAAACTCTTCACTAGGAAAATGACAGTTTAAATATAATGTGATATCCTGTATGCGATACTGAAACAAAAAAGTGATGGTAGGTAAAAACTAAGCAAATCTGCATAAAATATGGATTTAGCTAATAATAATACATTGTTTCACTAATTGTAATAAGTATATCTTACTAATGCAAGATGTTAATAATTGGAAAATCTGGGGCAGTTTGTATGGGAATTGTACTATCTTGAAAATGGATTTATAGATCTAATTCTATTCAAAAAGAAAAAGAAAAAAAGGGACAAAAGATTTGAATTAAAATTTTATAACAGATATATGAGTGTAAAATAAAATTTGAAAATATGCTCAACATTATTAGCTCTTAGCTAAATGCAGATTAACTTTACATACCTACAAAAACAACTAAACTTTTTAAAAATCTGGCAGTTTCAAGTGGTGGAGGGGATGCAGAACAAATGGAATCCACATACATGGCTACCGGGGTTGAAAAATGATGTAGCCACTTTGGAAAATGATTCAATAGTTTATTGGTAAGTTAAGCAAATATTAATGTATCCCAAGCCATTAATCTTCCTCCTAGGTAGTGAACAGAAATAATAGTAAATGGCCAAACACAAAACTATACATATGTTTATAGAAAACTTAGTCATAATTGAAAAAAAAAACTGGAAATACATCAACTCCCAGTCTGGTGAATAGATGAGCAACATTTACTACAACTATCCATGTAATAGAATGCTATCCAGTGATATAAAAGAAGCAACAGGTGATACATGGTACAACACAGATCAAATACAGATGCATTGTTATGTGAAATAAACCAGATTAAAGAAGGCTACAGGCTGGGTGCAGTGGCACACATGTGCAATCCCAGACTTGAGGAGACCAAGGTGGGAGGATCACTTGAGCTCAGGAGTTTGAAACCAGCCTGGTCTCAAACATAGCAAGACCTGTCTTTCTCTTTCTCTTTCCCTTTCCCTTTCCCCCTTCCCTTTCCTTTTTTCTTTTCAGAAATCTAAAATACTACATACTAAATGACTCTGTGATTTTCTGTAAAATTATAATTATGACAGAAAACAGATTAGTGGTTGCCAGGCAGGGACTTGGGGTGGACGTGGAGATTGATCATAAAGGAATATAAAGGAACTTTTGGAGTGAAGGAAATATTATGGAACTTGATTTAAATTCTATTTGTATGACATACCTTGTTTCAGAACTCAGAGAATATACACATAAAAATGGCAAAATTTACTGTGTGACTTTCCTAACTTAAGCCTGACTTAAAAAATATTGCTCCTATTGCCTTCTCAAAATATCTGGAAGAAACTAGTGGAATAATTTATATTAAAGCAATTTTCCTACTTCAAAACATTATGTAATATAAGCATCAGTATAATAAAAATTGCCATAGGCTTTGGAAAAAAATATCAGAGTGGTTATTTGATTTGATACTAGGGTATGATTCTGACCCTCTTTGAGCTTCAGTTTCCACTTCCCTGTTACTGCAGATGTTTGTATGAAAATCAGATGAGGTGATGCCTGGATATAGCCAGGGCATATCTGAGACTCAGTGGCTCCAATGCATGACACATTATTGTTGCTATTTCTGCTGCTACTATTACTACTGCTGTTGCTACCAGGAGGCCTGTCAATAAACTAAACTTTATAAACTAAAATTTATAAAATAATATATTTATCAGGCTTTATGGTAGGCCTACATTTTAAAGGTTTATTAATATAGAGAGAACATTTTTGATACATGAAATAGAAACAGGTTTGAAGAACTTTGGCAGCCGTAAGTCAGGACTAAGTTAATAGCCAGGATAAAAAACCTGGGGCAATTCAAAGAGAGAGTTAGAGTTTTTTCTGTGTGTTTCTGTATCATTTTATGCTTACCTTCATAAAATCATCAATACTCAGTTTTGGGATTACACTTGTCAATTTGTGTCCTTAGTCTGTTCATGACTTGCGGGGAGAAAACACATTCATTTGCTTGCTGTTTCTTTATTCTTTACATTCACAGAGGAAACCCCGTGCCTACCACTTAGTAGAAACTCGAGAAATACAAGCTGAGCGACAAGGAATCATGTCCAAGATTTTTTTCAGCTATATGATTGTTTTAATAAATTATGATAATATCTCTAAGACACACAAAAAAGTCATCTGCAGTCATCTAAAAGGATATTTGATCTTTTAAAAAAAATACTGAATATCGCAATGGAACCGTAGCGTGATAATTTAGGGTCAGATTACCCGTCTTTCTTTAATTCTTCACTCTTTCATGTAATCATCCCTCGTTATTCTATTGATGGAGGTTCATACATTTCAAAAATTTATTTTGCTATATATAAAATATTTATTTAAGTTCTAATATACAATATATTTTAATGAAGCAAATTTCTAATTTATTATCTTCCAAATTAACCTTCTTCCAGAAAATTAATTTTTCTGGCAATTGATCAAAACCTATAGTCCTTTTATGTAAAATGGCAGTTCTGAAATAATATTTTTTCTCATTGGAAAAATCTATTTTAGTTGACAATCCTAGGATGCATTACATATTCTAAATAAAGAATGGTACAAACTAATTAAAAATAATATTTTCTTCAACCTAGATATAACCCTATTAACTTTAGCATGCCTCTTAAGTGTCTATGTTTAGAAGTCTTATATTTCTGTTAATTTACTTTTAAAATGTATAAATGAAATATGTTTGGTGGAGAAAAATTGTAAATAAAAATAAACAAATATATAGAGGATAAGATTAGCTATAATGCCATGCGCCTCCTCCAACTACTGCTAACAGGTTAGCAGGCAGCTTTCCAGCTATCGTATATATATATATACACACACACACACACACACGACATATTTACACACACACACACACACATATATATATAACTCATATATATGAGAGAAAAAAGACAAAGTGTGTGAGAGAGGGAGACAGAGAGAATGGAATACTTGTAAAAAAATGTAGACGCTCCTAAAATAGGCAATGCGCAAAATGCTGCCATTAAATGAGGAAAATCAAACCTTTGTGCCAATTCACATTGAAAACTTCCCAAACACCTGGAAACTTTACCTCCAGTTCACTACATATCAGCTTGATGCCATATTTTAGCTGCTACTTTACATTACAATGACATGGTAAGGAAGAGACAAAACTGTTGTTTCCCTGCTGACGATCTAATCAATACACACCTGTTTTCTGCTGGGAAAACTGCAGCCGTAGATATGGTGGCTTTTTAACCTGAAAAACGATGACAAAGTAGCATGCTGAAAACACATGAATTTGACAAACTTTCACATACTGTTTTCAAATTGAATACAAGCAGTGGGATGCTGGCATAGGTGACGATTTCCATGATGACAGATTATGATGCGTCAGATAAAAGTTACAATCATTCATGAAAAAGAAGAGGAAACTCAGTGATTAGAAAATACTATAGAATATATACTTAAGGTTTTCTAATATTCTTCAAATGTATTTCATTTTAATATACAAAAGTTTTTTCTAAAAGCAACATGGTTAAGTCAAAACTATACATAGAAGTAGGGGTATAGAGGATGCATTCGACTTTTTCATGAATTATGTGTATTAATACATTTCAGACACAATAAAAAGCTCTGAATATGATGTTTTGGGCAATTGTTTCCATTTTCTTTGAAATTAGTTTTTTTTGCAATACATATGTAAAGATAAGCTATGTCTGAATGTAAGTACACCACCAATTAATATTCCTCCAAATTGGGATGTATTATCTACCTCGTTGGCCAATTTCATGCAAAATTGAACAAATTAGCCACATGATCAAATTGCTTTCCTACTTAGAACAACCAAAATTAACACAGCCAAAAACAATATTTACTTTTTGATCAATTCGATTTTGTCATTTATTGAGTATACTTCTAAAGAAAGTATTTTATATTTGTGGTGAAGATAAATCCAATTGCCATTTAGAAACTATGCAAAATTACCATTTGTATTAGCAAGTATAAATATACCTCCTTATTAATTATTAAAAATAAAATTCAAACCTTTCTATATTTATCTACCATACACTTATTGATTTATTAGCCAGTTATTATTTTTCACATGTTCTCATACAAAAATAATGTTTGTCTTCTAGCTCTAATTAAGAAACGTTGATATAAAAGTAATCTAAAAAAACTATTGCATTTTGAGAGAAAATTACATTTTAACTGGAAATCATCTAGAAATTATAATTTTCAACCACTTATTTTCTGGAAAAATAACACGGTTTTTCTAGATATTCTCTATCTTGTTTGTTTTATAGATAATATTATGATATAAAATTTAGTTGTTATTTATACTATTTAGATACAACTGTATTAAAGAATAAATAGGTTCTGAATATAATGCCAAAGATTCCAATGACATATTTCTGTTTATAACAGGAAATCTTAAATGGTACTGTAACAATAAGACAAAACAAATGAGATTAAAAAGTGTTAGCTTTTTTTAAAAAAAGTTTAAGAATGTAATAAAATTAATCAATCACCTAGTGGAAGTTTTAAGAGATACAAGTCCACATATTTTTTCTGTTCCCAACAGCCAATAGATCACCTCAGTCATTTGCAATGTATCATCTGTTATTTACCGAGACAGCAATTAATTATGCTGTTGAATTGCCCCTCATTGCTTATGTCTCAACTCCAAGTTTACCAACTTATAAACTTTCTCCCCCTTCGCTTGTTCAAGCATTTTTGTCTTATTTAAAATCAGTCTTGTTTATTTGTTTATCTTTGGTTTTGTTGAGTTTTTTGACTTCTTAAAATAGAATAGAAGAATATTTAAAGAATTAGCTATCTGATTCACTGCTATTTTCAACATTTCACAAACAGCACATGATGGATATTATATTCTAAGTTAATACAAGCGTTTACTGGAATAAAATAATAAATGAACATATAAGTTGTCTAAATTAATTGAGTGTTTAATTGACTCACATTGCCCACACTATATAAGGTCTATTTTGACTAATAGGGGACATTTTATATGACACTTTGTCAATAATAAGAATACTGTCAAAATCTAGTCCAAATCTCTAGGACCACTAAGAAGTTCCAGTCAATCTTGCTGACAAGACAGATATTTATCTTTACTTCTTTTCCCCAGTGGAACTTATTTAGTGACACAGAACAAAACCACAATTTCAGACTTGGATATTCATCTGTTTGTTAATGCTTGCTCTCCTTGAATATAGCAGAGAGTCCCCTATAGTAGTATATTGTTGCTGCCATGGTAACAACAGTAGTAGAATCTAACATGAGAATTACAGATTCTTAATGCAGTAAAGAAGAAAATCTCATATAAACAAAATTACTCTCGCAAATACTTTATGAATCCATAAGAACTGCATCTTTATTTACCCCCTCATGATAAATCCAACTCAGCCAGTCTTCCTTCTAGTTTTAAACAGATCATTATGTCTTCAGTCAATTTTAAACATTAGAATTGCACTTGGTGTTTTGTCGTATTTACATTATCAGAGCACATAAAAGTAATATTATAGCCTTAAATCTTAAGCTCACTTCTGGGGCTACCTTAATTGAATGAAAAAGTGAAGATAAATGCCTGCACAGCTAAACTTACTGTCTCTCTCTCAGGAATAGAATTCAACTCCACTTGAACACATTAAGGCCCCTTTAAAGACAGCTCCAAAGGGTGTAGGAATTAAGCTGTTCTTGCCTTGAGTTCAAAGAATTATTGTGAAATGGAAGAAAGCACCAATAGCAGCTCATATAGAACTACCCTTGATGCTCCTCTTGTCTGTGTTAATTCTGATATATTTAGTTGGCCAGCCAGTGCTTGACTTGTGTTTAGTCCATCTCTACTTTCTTGAATCCCAACTGTGTAGGGATCTGACTCTGCCAAAGCCTGGTCTACACCATCTGCTCTGACTGACTGCCAGGATTCCTGGCTGCCCCAACATGCTTAGAGAGACATTCTGTTTTGTTTTGTTTTTTTTTTCCTTTTTTTTCCCTCCTGTGAATATTTGAGGCTTCCAAATAAGTGACCACTGGATAAAGTAACATATTACAGTGTCCCAGTGATAGTGATAGACAATAGGAAATTCAACTTCATTGATATTTAAGGTGACTTCCAGCTGAAAACACTCCTAGCACCTCAAGTATGATACCTGGTTTTAGGGGACAATACTGACAATTAAAATTGATAAACTGAAGCATATATCAATGGGAGCAGCAGGATAATGCTAATTCTTGTTAATATATTAGTTAAGCAACACCTAAAGAAATTGACATGTTTATCCTGGAGCACAGAACATTAACAAATAGAATCCTAGGACTGACTTTATCTTAAGATGATAAAACATAATTTGAAGAATAAGATTCTACATCCTCTCATTGGATGTACATCAAGTGAAAACCTCTAACTCTCAAATCAGTTCAGTTGAGTAAATGTTTATAACACTGTGAGCACTTGACTATTCTTTGAATTTGGAGCTTCAACACTCAAGACCCTCAGTGTCTGAATTGTTCAAATACATAACGTGGTGTCTCTGAATTGACTGATCCATAATATCATCCTACAAGCATTAACATACATCTTTGAAGTAGATATTTGCGTGCAAACGATTTCAAATCACACAGTTTTTTTTCACTTTCCTCAATTGTAAAATATATATATCTATAATCATATCAATCTGAGCCTTAACCATTTCTGTAAAATATTCAGCTTTCAAGCTATTTCAAAAACGTTGAAAATCCTGATAATATCGAAATTCTAAATTATAGCCAATATATATGCTTTCCAATAATTTAAAATAAGGGGAATTTAATCCCCTTTCTGATTTTTATATTTCTCATTGTTATATAGATTAGATTAATGCATTGAAAAATAATACTTTGTCTTTGTTTTCAATTCTGCTGCTTAAGTTTCAACTACTTCTATAATTGGACATATTTTAAAGAATAACATTGAAGTGATTCTTGCTTTGAGGATTTATATTTACAAGATATTCTATTTATTGTGATATATTTTTGTTTTAACACATGACTAGACTTTCTATTGATTATGTTTAAAACAATCTACAACTTGCAAATATGTTTTTCTTAAAAACAATATATAAATCATCATATTTTTACTCCATTTTGAGAAGCTGTGGAATCAAATTACCCATAGCAATATATAAGGCAATATAATTAATAAATATTACAGTTGTTTAATCTGTTTACTTCAATGAGATTTGGCATTTTGGTTTGTTGTTTGCTTATACTGAGATGTTAAGTAGTTTTAGCAAACATTTTCAAGGCCTAAGTTTTGGAGAACATATGCTTTAGGAAATACAAAATTATGCCAAGATTGGAATGTTGAAAGGTATCTCTGTCTCTTTTCCATTCTCTCTCACTGACAGATGCATAAACACATAGACACAGTCACATGTATTCATACATTCCTCACACACACCTATTAGGGGTTATCATTTTTTTCCCCATACCAATACTAAAAGAAGAGAGAAATGCCTTTATGAAATAAAGGAAGCATCCAGGGGTAACAGCCAGGAAGAAATGATATAGAAATTTTAATGAGATTCAGAAAATTAACAAAACTAAACACTTTGCAGAAAACTATAAATTATTTAGTAGATAATGATTGTCAACTTAGAAAAGGACAGATGATGACTATCTCAATTTCCCTTCCCTTCTTGCTAAAATAAGAATAAGATAAGGGGAGAAGTAAGAGATCCAAATATATATATATATAAAGAAAGCTTAAGTACACTATGAATATTATAAGAAGACTACTAAATGATAATATTTATTAGAGCATGTACAATAGGCTAGAGTTCATACTGTACAGTAATTATATAAGAGAGAACCATGGTGGATAGAATTAATAGTGTATTAATCATTAATAATTAATGGATTAAAGAGTATTTCTATGTCAGATTAGAAATTGCTTAATATTTTGAGTATAAAAATATTTACAATATATTGTAACTATATAAATCAAATAACTAATAATATTATTATTAACAATGATAAAAATCATATGTATATTTTAAAGATTATACGAATGATTTTTTTATTTCTTTTGCTTTCAGCCTCTTGTCTCCTAACCTATTTCATGAAACTTTTTATACCATCAGGGAAATCTTCAGCCTAAAATTCTAACTTATCGTGTTTCTAAAAGTCATAAAAATGATCATTTATAATAAATGTTTAATTATCACAAGTCTTTTATTTTATTGATTTTTGAAGTCTCAATGTTTAGCTGGTATGCAATTGAAACCTAAATTTGTCTTCTCTTGTCGCATCAAATACACACAAAAACTAATATTTCTTCCTACTTAGATACATACTTTGATTATTCATTCTTCAAGTATGTATTAATTGAGCATGAATTTTGTGACAGATTTGCTTTTTAAGTATCAATTATATGCCGTGCTAAATGAAAACCAAGTTAGCATCATTTGTGTCAATTTCTGTAAAAACAAGATTGGGTATAGCTATGATCTATTGAATACAATGCACTTTTCATTCTATACTTTACTAACTCAGAGAGATTTTCTGGTTCTTCTTTTTCCATTATGGAATTAGTATATTATGAGAAGATAAAACATCAATTTTTGTTTGCTCGTTTTTGAGACAGGATCTCGCTCGGTTGCCTAGGCTAGAGTGCAGGGTGTGAACAAGGCTCACTGCAGCGTCAACTTCCTGGACCCAAGCAAGACTGAATTTTACTTTATGGGTTACAAATAGGAGGTTAAGTCTACCCAGCACAAATATATAGCCTATAAAAGTCTATAGATTTTACAGAGTAAGTGGATAAGATCCTGTGGTTGTCCCCCTTTGGGAGGGGTAATTGTGGCTAATAAGAAACTGATTTTAACACGGTTCATAAATAATATTTTACAGCTTTCCTTGCAGTTAGGGTAACCAAAGTAACCAAAGGAAGACTTGCTGGGTGGAGCTTCTAGAAGAGCTATTTAAAAGGTATTCTCAAAACAGGGAGTTGTGTGTGTGTATGTTTTTATTTCTCCTTCATAAATAATCTTTCTATCCCTTTGAAATAGTAACTTGATACAGAAGATGGAAACCGCTCACCAAAAAAGACAGAGAAGTTGATGATGGTGGTGAGGAAACAAGAAGATCCTGGATCTCTGACGTCCATGGAACTTTCGTAACATCGTTGCACTTCTACTTCAATGATCCCTTTATGTGAAATAAAGTAAATCACTATCTTGATATTTCCAGTTATCTTGGATTTCTCAAATTATATGTCTTAAATGACAAAGCATCGGAAAGGTTTAGTTTGTGACAACATTTTCAACAGAAAAGTTAGGAATACACTGAATTTTTAGACAAGAACGGATATTATTATCTCTGCTTGCAATATTATAAATGTTATTCAGGGAGTTAATTTTTAGAGACAAATGATAAATAATAAGTAGATGCACTTTATGTATGTTTTCAGATTCTTTAACAAAAGCTGTTTTTCCTGTCTTTAGATAAAATTTGGCAAAAAATACTTATAAAGTAGTAATAAAGAGGTAGTAGATAAAACATAGTAAAAGCAAAATGAATCAATAACACAACAGCTCTTTTACTATAGAAGAATTTAATATTGTAGATTAATTGATATTGGTTGTTGCATTAAATGAAATCTATTGAAGTCTACATGGGTATTTAAATATCATAATATATATCACATATATATCTATAAAGTTATTTTAGAATATTTTCTGTCTACAATGAGAAGACTATTAGAGCTTATACTATGAAGTACTAATAAGTGCAAATGTTCATTTGGAATTATTTCTTGTCCTTTATAAAAAGGGAATTTGATTTTGGCTAATGTTGGTATCTTCACTTTGGCATCTACCTTAAAAAATAGTTTATTATTACTACAAACCACAGTAATATAGTAAGTATTAAAATATTTATAAAATAAATGTTTTATGAGTTTCTGCTATTTGCCAGGCATACAAAGTTATATGAATCTTTCCAAATACTGATGGTAAGAATTATTAATTTCAATTAGCTTGCATTTTATGTTAAGCAATTTTAATAAAGGCAGAGTTACTTTTTCCAAGTTACATATCTATTATACCTAAATGGAAATTGCACTTTCTCTTCTCAAATACCTGAATCCATTCTTTTATGTTACAATATTAACATTCATTTAGAGGTTTATTCTCAAGAACAATGTAATTTTCATTGTGGATTTTGTGAATAAGGAAGGAGAGTATGTTCAATTATAGTTTTAAAATTCTGCTTTCTTTTCAGTCTATCTACCTATTATCTATCTATCTATCTATCTAACATCTCCTTCACTAAAATTCACCATTTTGCTATACAATTCTATAAATGTGGACAGATTCATTAAAGAATATGTCTGTCATAACAATCAAGATATAGAACAGTTTAACTATTTAAAGAAATTCACTTGTGTTGCCTCCCGCATTCCCAACACAGACCACTACTGATCTTCTTCATATAAATGGAATCATTTAGTATGTAGCCTTTGGGTCTGGATTCTTTCATGTATATTGTCTTGTAGGTTCGTCTATGCTATTATATATACTAACACTATGATAGTTTTTTCCTTTTCATATTTCATGAGTATACCAGAGTTTGTTATCTAATTACCAGTTGAAAGACTCTTTTTCCAATTTTTATCAATTATACATTGAGCTACTGTGAATATTTGCATAAAGTTTCTTGTGTCAACAAAATTTTTCACATTTTAAATCATATGTTTGATACCAGTTAAACTTTATAAGAAATTGTTCCCACTCTTTTCCCAAATAACCGTACCATTTTACATTTCCACCAGAATGAATGAAAGTTTGGGTAACTCTGCATCTGTCAGTACCTTAGTACTGTCTCTTTAAAATTTTTTAAATTCTGCTTTTTTAAAAACCACTTTCAAGTGAAAATAATATATGAGATTGGGATGTAATTTCTTCAAATCTTATCTCCACTGCAAACTATTTGATCGGGTGCATGAACTTGATATTTTTTCTTAAAAAAGTATTTATTCTTACGTTACATGACAGTATCTTTTTAAACATGGCAAGTTAATTTTCTAAAATCTTTTAAAATTTATGCTTACTGTACATCTGAGGTTTTGAGTTCCCACTTTTATGTCATTATATAATTGCCCAATAAATACAAGCCCTATGTTAACATTAAAAGTAGCATACTTGTTGTTACACATGCAAACTGGGCATTTGGCCTTAACACATGGTGATTTGAAGACAGGTATAAAGAGATTTTTTAAAATGTGGTAAGACATATTACTGGGTTGATCTCTGGTAATCCTGTTACATACAAGCATATGTAATGTAAATTTTACTATATACAAACATACACACATGTATATACACATTAATAAAGGCAAAGTTACTTTCTCAAAGTAACTTTGGAAATTTCACTTTGACATACATATACGTGTATCTACAGATTTTTCCTTTTTATTTCTGTGAGTTTTAAGATGATGATGATTAATTTTTCAAAAGCTTTTTTCATTTAAATTCATTGATCTTATTGATTTCCATCAAATAATATTGAGAAAGCATATTGTGACAGTAAATATTGACTGTCAACTTGATTGGATTGAAGGAAGCAAAGTGTTGTTCCTGGGCGTGTCTGTGAGGGTGTTGCCAAAGGAGATTAACATTTGAGTCAGTGGACTGGGAAAGGCAGACTCACCCTCAATCTGGGTGGGCACAATCTAATCAGCTGCCAGCGTGGCTAGAATAAAAGCAGGCAAAAGAACGTGGAAATATTAGACTGGCTTAGCCTCCAAGCCTATATCTTTCTTTTGTGCTGGATGCTTCCTGCCCTCGAACATCGGACTCCAAGTTCTTCAGCTTTGGGACTCAGAATGAATTCCTTGCTCCTCAGTTTGCAGATGGCCTATTGTGAGACCTCACCTTGTGATCATGTGTGTTAATACTCCTTAATAAGCTCCCCTTTATATATTCATCTATCCTATTAATTCTGTCCCTCTAGAGAACCCTGACTAATGCACATACTTAATTATGAAAGAAATAAAAAATTTACAAACTATATATTTTTATTAAAAATTATACATGCATATATACCTTAGATCATATTATATATTCGATGTCCTATTTATATGTAATTGGGTCTTATTCTACAAAGAGTTCTCTGATATGAATATTTAAAACACATAGATTGTGGATTGGAAGACTCTCAAAAGCTAATAGTGATTATCCACTAACTGGTAGATTTGTTGTTAATTTATCACATGAACTCCATTGTTTGATAATTAAATATAACTAAACCTTATTTTATTTAGTCTTAAGGAATTTTTTTAAATTAGCAATAATTTTATAGCAATGAAATTGCCTAGACACAATGTGAAAACAAACAGCTATAAGTAGGCATAAAGTTAAACATACAAAATACTGTTGTATTTTTAAAAAGTTACTGGTTAATTTTATGATCCACTGCCACATTTATAGTTATGCAAACTAACAGAAGAGCATACATATATCATGCTTCAGTAATCAAATAATTATTTATGTAAAATAAAATAATTACTTATAATTTTTATATTGCTTTTATAGAATTATTTCTGTAAATATAAAAACATTCTTAATTATTGGTACAAGTAAAACAATTATCTGTTCAGTTTTGCAAAACTACTTTAAAATATTTGTTTTTAAGAAATTGTTTCACCAAAGTAAATAAATATTTATAAGGGAGGAAAAATTACTTGGTACAAAACTATTTTTCACTGTGACATTCTTATAAATAAGCCTCATGGCATTACTTAATGCTATGAATTTACTTCATACATTGGTTTAATTTAATTTAGTCAACTAATTATTTAAACCTATCTTTGAACTTTTAAAGAGGCTCAATTTTCCCTATGCTTCTTCCCAAATTTCTGTATAGGATCATAGAATTACACGGCAACCTAGAATTAGCAGAAAAAAAGCAAGATCTGTTTCTTTTTTTCACATTCATTTATAATTAATCCCCACTAAACTGCTTTTATTTCTCAGAACCCCTGCACCATTCTTTCACTATGGTGTGCATATTATTTCCTAAATAATTTTTATAAAAATGCCTGAAATGTCACTTTTTAAGTTCTACTTTTGCTTTCTTAGGGTTTTAGTGATAAAAAAGTAAAAAAAAAAAAAAAAAAGGAAAATCCCACTCGCTTTCCTACGATGAATCTGTTTTTTTCTCATTTAGCAAATACTACCTGAAGAACAACTCATTTGGATATTTCTTTATGTTGAGCTTGATTAAACTTTCCATCCTCATTCAGTGCTGTAGGATAATGTTAATTTTTGCTCATTTGAGTCTCTTATCCAATCCAGTCAAAAAAATCAGTACAGTATTTCATAGTGTCTGTTGTTGAGTATTCTGATCACATTACTTACGGTAGATATTTACTACATGCCAAAGACAATGTTTCACAACTGCTCTTTATTATGGTTTTTGCCAAATCTATATATTACTATAAATCATATTTCAACATATGATCCAAAGGATCACAACTGTCTGCATAAAAACTTATAGAAACAGATATAATCGATCACCTCCTCTGTTGTTTCTACTAACCAGGTTTTGAATATTTAAGGGGGAAAATTAAGTTGTAGCAATTTCAAAGCTGTCAGAAGAATCAAATCTGGCCTATGCAAATATATTTTGTTAAAATTATGCTTAGAAATACAAATGCTGTAGCCTAATAATTTTATGAACAGTTTGAAAAAAAGAATCATATTAACTTATTTATTTTATTACTTGTTGCATTACTAGTATGAGGCATATTGCCTGAGCATAGTAGACACACAAGATATATTTGTTGAACTGAAATAAATTTAACTTTTAAAAAACATAATTAATAATATTCCTCAATACTCTAACATAGTACTATATATGTGTATATATCATTATGTACTAGTATAGTACTAGAATTAATATACACATTCCTTTGACATACTTTTTCTTATTCATTGATTTCATTTTACATACCTATTTCAATTATTTCTAAAAATTATTTTCTGTATTCTTCAAATATTTGCCCAGGTAGCTCAACAAATTCCTGAATTACATTCTCAGATTCTGATTTATTGGGTCTGGAGAGGTACAAGGAAGTAAAATTTTAGCAAAGATCTTTGGTGATCCTAATGAAATCAATAATAATACAATCAATAATATTTTACAAAACTACTTTAAAATATTTGTTTTTGAGAATATTGTTTCACCAAAGTAACATAAATATTTTAAGAAAACATTTATGTGAAATATTTTTAAGAAAAAATTCAATAATATTTTGACATGCTCAATAATATTTTAATGGGCTAAACAGATATCAATAGATTTTCATATTCTCCTAATTCTTATTCTGCAGGGGAATTTGGTTTTCTTGCCTGTTAGATACAATATGAGAATTGAGTTTGCTAGAGTGCATTCTCCAAGATTACCTGTGACCCAGAAAGCTTACAGAACTTGGATTAAAACCTTAAAAACCTACTAACACTTTACATGCTGTTGCAGTACTTCAGTTGCAATAGCTACTTATTTTTCTAGACTCCTTTATTCATCTCTTCTTCCTTATTTGCTGAGATACAAGAAACTAATAGATTTGTTTGTGACCAAGATGGTCTATTCATCTTCCTCACCTCTACTAAACTTTAGACAGGTTTCTCCCTGACTGTAGGTCCCTAACCTCCCTGTTCTTGGAGTGTTTAGTTTAGAAAACTTAGAATTATAAATTCTCTCTCTGTCCTTTTGAGATGTAAATCTTCTCCCTGCCTCCTACAACCCAGGAATATCTGTTTCAAGAAACAGAGCCATCTCTTTGAAATATAGTCATCAAAGAACAGAGTGTCACCATCTCCCAGTTTCTGTGAGAGGGTAGGGGCCTAATGTCCACAGGCACCAATTAGCACACACAAATGGCCTCATCACATACACCATGCTTCCCTATAATGTCCTTCAGTACTTTTCCACCGGCTCACTTTTCTTGCCTTTTGTTTCAAGAGAGTTGAGTTCAGTCTTTCTTCCATATTGTAAGTCTTGAATAAAGTCTTCCTTGTCTGTTTATGTCCAGTGCAATTTTTCTTCAATATTAGTTTTTACCTCTTTTCTTTAAGAAGAGAAACTCTTATATTACCAAGAAGAACCTTAGCAATTCAAAAACTTTCTATTTGTAATATCAGAAAAAAACTTCAGCTCCAGGATATCTGACTAGTCAATTGCTGCTTAATTATGTTTATAATTGCTAGTGATTCCCTCATTATAAATAGCAGTTGATATTGATGTGTCACTTTAACTTATCTTCATAGTCTCAGGGAACCATAAAATCTCCACCAAAGGTCTCTTTCTAAATGCTCCATATTTGTATTAACATTGCTTCCTAATTCAGATAAAGACATGTAAAATATGAAATTAATGGAAGCTTCTTTGGGAAAGTGAACAGTAACTATTGCTCTTCAAAACTCTGTTTGTAGATGCTCTTTCTAAGTTTGATGGATGGAAATAATTTACCCAGAAATATCTTTATACATTATTTTTGCAATATGAGTATCTAATTAAAGAACAATGGCTATGACAAATGAATGTAAAAGTTGATTTATTCTACCAAAGAAATATGTATTTAACATAGCCTATTTTAAGAAATCATTAATTGAATACTTTGAATTTTCTCTAGACTCCATAATAATATTCTAAAAAAGAAAATGATCATAATGAAAATCGCTTAAATAAAAATAATTTCTAAGTATAAATTATAACAGTATTGTTGATGTATTTGCATAATATTCTAATTGTTGCAAGACAGAAGCAGCCATAAGTTGGCATATAAATCATGGTATGAGGGTATTATGGATTTCACTGGGTGGGCAATTAGGTTTCAATATGTAAGGGAGTGCTTTGGAAAACTTAAATTTGTTTTATAACCTCATTATATTAAAATTTAGCTATATAATTGAAGCACATATTCACAGCTTAAGGCTTCCTTAAACTACACTAGAAAATTGTTTAATCTTTGGAAATGGGTTATATAGGCATACTTTAAAAAATTTTTCCTATGAGGCTGAATTTTTTCTAGTTAGAAAAAAATTACCATATATAATAGTAATTAAAATGTGTACTTATTGCTTACAAACAACAAACAACAAAACAAAATAAAACAACTTCCACCCCTCTTTCCATATTGCATACCACTTCTCTCACTTTATCTTTCTTTTCACATTTCTCATAATTAAGACATAACAGCTGTGCATCCAGCTTTTCTTCATATTCCTGATTTCTTGGCTTCACATTCCTCATTTTGTTAAAATATGTAACATAAAGTCACTGCTATCAGACTCTATGCTTTGAATTTTCTTAATTTAGAAGTCCTAAAATATCTGCCCAATAGAGGATTTGTTCAATCCCTATTTAAGCAAAGTCCTTAGTGCTACATTTTGAGCTGTTAAAATGAAATTAAGTTTCAGCTGTAACAGGTATATTGGATTATATTGGATTGTTCCTGGAACTTATAATTCTCTAACATTGGGAGACTGCCCTGAAAAGAAGCTGAGAATTAAATAAAAATAGACTTATCCTGGTTTGGTCAGCTTCTCAAGTAGGAAAAACAATGGTCAATGTGGCTGTTTATTAATTTTTCTTAAAGGAAATATTTGTTCTAGTAAAATTATACTTTTCCCCCTCAAATTTTAACCAACTTTCATTTTCAAAACATTTTTAGAAGAAATAGTCATTGATAAAAATGATATTAACTTGTTTTAAGCTTTTTAAATAGTGATATAATAATAATAATGTGTCTTTATTGTTTGTATCTAGAAAGACCATTTTTATTTTCAGCTTTTGCATTTACTTAGAACTCCCCACATTTTAACATCCTCAAACATTTAAATGGAAACATTTTTTCTCATAAATTTATTTTCTGTTAAATTGAGTGCATGATTGAAATGCATTCTTCTCTTCCAAATGTTCATATTGAAATTACTACAGTATTAATATTTATCATTAAAACAGCACAAAATATTGAATATTATAAGATCAGAATTTCTGCTTGCTGAATTCATTCCCACAGCTCTTCAATATAAGTTTGGAAAATTCAAACTTTAATATACAGTATATGATTATGTAGCAGTGTTTTAATGATTTATTGGCTACATAAGTTTTTTACACAGATAAGATTGTAAATTAATAAAAGAAATCCAGGTTATTAGTAAGAGAACAAAAGAATGTGGAATAAATATGGAGCATAGCAATGAGGAGGTGTGGACACATCCATAGGTTCACTGCTTTCCTCCTTGAAAATACAATTGTAAGTGAATCAAGAATACTAAAAATTCAGCAGTCTCCTTGGTCCATGGCTAATTCTACACTTAAATTGAGAGATGAAATAACCATATTACAAATATTAACGATCATCATCTATTTTCATTGGCCTTACATTCTCCTCCATTTAATATGGAAAATTGCTTTGTCTACAAAATGTTCATTTTTTTCTATTTTTAAAATGTGGCCTCTGTATTTTAATCTATAATCTCCTAAAGTATTGAATTACGTGGTTTGACTTTACACTATGCGAAGATTAAGCATTTCCTTTTGTTCCTTTTAAATTAACCTTCCATTAGTTTTGAGTGATCCCTCCTTCTTGTATTATGAAATAGCACATAAAAAGGATCTTATCAATTTTTACTATACCCTTCACAATCTTAAATAACTCAATTATATTCACTCTATCTCTTCACATTTCCAGGCTAAATAATCTTAGCTTCCCTGCCTTCCTTTTGTGTATGAGTAAGTTTCATTCTACTTTAACCATCTTATGTGTCCTTTTGTGAACCCTTTCATTCTTATCTTTCCCTGGGGGATATATCTTAAGACAGTATTTCACATTGGAAGATTCCCTATATAATTATAACATACATTAGTGCTATTAATTTGCATTTACATACCATTTCATTTATGCAAAGTGCTTTTCAGTTTATCTTCACAATATTGCTGGGAACTTATTAGCATATGTTTTTGGAAAGAGAAAGTACAAAGAGGTTGAAACTAACCCCAAATCACTAGAGGTACATCTAAATCATCTTTTGAAACAAGAAAAAAAAAATGATCTTTTTCATTTAAATAATCTATTTAAAATGCTAATTTGATTGATGGGAACTTACTAAAAGCCCTTGTTAATTTTCTAGTAATAGAAGGAACAAGTGAACAAAATGATAATTTTGAAATAGTTATTCTCAAACTAGTAAGACTACTTTTTTACATGTGAGAATGAGTTAGAAATGTAAAAGTTTATAACATATTTTGAGTTTAAAATAATTTTTATCAAACAATAAAGAATTCCCAGTATTTTAAAAACTCAAAATTATTGTACTCAAAATTTTAATTGGGGTGGATTGAATCTAGCAATATCAATTACACGAGTAGATTTCAGCTTTACATCCCAGGAGGTATCTCCTCTCCATGCTTATGTAGATTGGAGGTGGTCATTCTGATGATCTGAGTTACACAACCCTGTTTTAGACCCTTGGCTTGATGGAAATTCACTATATTCATTCCTGGGCTTTTGGTTTCATTGGTGTAATACTTACAACTAAGGTCGAATATTTTGTGCTGCTTGGACTGGTGAAATCATGAGCCTCAAATGGCTTAATCACTGGTTTTAAAGTCTTCTCTCTGCTCCTACAAATTAGGTCCTCTAGCCAAACAAACCACCTTATCAAATGGATCAGGTGAAGCTCCTGCTTATCCCTGAGCAGCTTGCAGTTCTCTGACAGCCCACAAAATGATTCAAACAAGCCCACCACATTCTTCCTCCAGGACAAGAAGACACTCTAGCTTCTTGTGGGTCTGCCCCCACAGCCCCTAGCTGTTCCGTCTGTTATAGATTGCAACCCCTGTGTGGAATGCAGTGTCCTTTTCCCCTAGGGAGTGGGTGTGCATGACTCATAAACTTCCGTGGATCTTATCTGTCTAGTGACAGTTGTCATGTGTTTAGCCATTGCTATAATCTTAAGGTGGGAATATCTACTTCACCTAAAGGATGACTAGAAGGCGCTAAAACATCACATAATATCAGTTCTTGGATCACTGGTCACTTTGTTCGCTAATGAGCCACAGCCTTAAAGAGTATTTCATTTGTTAGCATGCTTATATCCCACACTAATAAATTTAAAAATTGTGAAGATGTGGGTTTACAAATAGGCATGAAGATTTTCTAAGAAGTTTTTTTTTTTAATTATACAGGCCCCTGGAGTAGTCTTTGGAAAGTAATTTCTTATGATAAAAGCAATTTCAAAGCATTTACTGTTTTTACTAGGGTGTCCAAATTTCTGCATTTGTAAGAACCTTAGTGAAATGCAGCTATTATCAGTTTGGTATGCAGAAAAACCACAAGGAGAAAGAAAAGAATATCTCAGGATTAGAAACAGGGAAGAACCATCAATAAGTAATGAATTTACTGAGAAGATATCATGTAACAAAAACAAACAAATACTAGGCCACTATCTCATTTAATTTTTATAATAATTCTAAGGGGAGTCATTATTTCTTTGTTTAAAATATGAGAAGTCTGATTCTGAGAGATATTATATATATTTTTCAAAATGTATACAGCTAGCGAAGAGCAGAACTCTTTTCTGTTGGTTAAAACACATCCATTTTTCATTATAATAGAAAACCAAAACAACACAAAAATTAAAGAAAGAGAAAGGAAGGAAGGTAGAGAGGAAGCAAGGAAGGGAAAGGAAGAAAAGTGAAAGGAAAGGAAAGACACAGATTAGGGAAAAACAGTTTTGTTACCTTTTCTTAAATTTTTAAGTGGGAGCAGTTAAAATTATGGCAATAGGATGGTTCTGGTATTCTCTTAAAAATGAATCCTCAGCTTTTTCAATAAATTACTGTGGAGACTAGTATGCTAAGTAAAATTGCTTCACCATAAGTACCAGCATTCATGATAAAGGTAAACATCTTATTTATAGTCAGATATTTGTTTTTATTTAGATGCGTTATTTAATAATTTTTTTACACTGAATATTTTACTGATGATCTAAGATCTATAGTCTTGTATGGTATACCCTAGAAAACGTTAGAAACATAATCTGTGTAAAATTATGTATATAGAAAATGTATTTCTAATTCTAAACTTATAATTTTATTATAACAAAGGGAGACAGTATTGCTTTATTAAAAAAAAGTAAAAATAAAAGTTTCAAAATGCAATGCAGTTGGAATAAATGTTTACCACTTTTTCTTTTTTAAAACAGGAAAGTACAGTGCCTTTTTCAAATACCTTTACAACTTTTGAACACTTCTCAGTCAATAATCTTGTGTATTAAAACATTCATTGGAGGTGATGTGACACACATCATTGGTCTTGAGTCATATTTACTATATCATATAATTATTAGCAAATAAATACAATGTGACAAACAAGATTGATAAAAAGTTCTCTCTACCAACTTGCAAAATGTTTTGCCCAGGTTTCTTGCCTTTGAGAGAAATTATAACTTTGGTCTGAGGAATAGAAAAGTAAATATGAAAGACTTCTGCTGTCACTGTCTTAAAAGTATCAAATTTAGAAAAGCTTCTATTTTTCTTCAATGATTGTATGACTATTAAGGAAAGTGCTTTTCTGAGATATGTATCTACATACTAGATACACTTTATAGAGTAGTAGTGGGTCTTTCTTTGAATATTCCTCCAGTCCAGTATTTCAAACTTCCCCTATTACAACAATGCACCTGGGGAACCTGTTACAAATAGAGGCACTTGCCCTCACTTTCACCTTCAATAGGCCCAGAGTAGGGCTCAGGATATTTGTACTCCCCAGGAATTTACTTTGTACTTGTTGTGAATAATTAGCAATCACTATTTATGTATTAAAATTTTAAATGCTAAAAATCTAGAAAGCTACCTCAAGTCTTATAATAGTAAATTTCTATTTTAGTAATTATTTTATTTATTTTTAATTTTGGATAATTTTATCATTGCTCAAAAATGTCAATAATTTCCAATAGCCTGGTTATTCACAAAAGATTATCATTTTTAAAAGTCAAAATCTTTATAGTTTGGGAGGGTCACCTCATTTGTACTTCAATATTATATTGCCTCGTGTAGCTGAGTTAATGGTAAGCAATTTGAATTTAATTTTTTATTCTACATTTTCTGAATCTGTAACATTTTCCTAAATTCTTTGCAATTTTTGCCTTATCTGAATATCGCTTTTCTTTGTCTAATTAAGCGGTTTTTTTATTTTTAGATTTTTTTTTCTGTGAACATCTATTAAATCACAGACATAATGGTTTTGTTGTATGGACCACTATGTGAAACTGATACGGAAAGCAGGTCAGGGAAGTGCTGGGAGAAAAAGGGTGGGTCCCTGGTGAGGGTTCCATCCCTGGGCCTGGGCCCATGGACCTAGGTGAGGACAGGCACTCCTGTGCAACATCTGCCTTAGCACCCAGATGTTGCATTTCCAAAGACCACCCTGGCCTACCATGCCCCCATCCTGTGCCTATAAAAACCCCAAGACCCTGGCAGGCGGACACACAAGCGGCTGGACATCAAGAGCAGGTCAAGGGGAGCAGGCCAGCAGAAGAACACACAACAGACTCAGGCAGGCCATTGACCTGTGGAAGGAGGTGGAATTTGGCCGGAGCAGTCAGAGGAGAGCCCAGGGACTGCAGGGGAAAACCATCTTCCTTCTGGCTCCCCCATTTGCTGAGAGCTACTTCCACTCAATAAAACCTTGCACTCATTCTCCAAGCCCACATGTGATCTGATTCTTCTGGTACCTAATACAGAAAGCCCTCTGTCCTTTCTCTAAGGCAGGGGTCTAATTGAGCTGACTAACCACAAGCCACCTATGGATGGCTAAACTAAAAGAGCCCCCTGTAACACACGCCCACTGGGGCTTCAGTTGTAAACATTCACCCCTAGACACTGCCATGGGGTCGGAGCCCCACAGCCTGCCAGTCTGTATGCTCCCCTAGAGGTTTGAGCAGCGGGGCACTGAAGAAGTGAGCTACACCCCCGTCGCACGCCCGGCGAGAGAGACAAGGGAACCTTTCCAGTTTCAAAACCATAAATACATAACTAGAAAAATTAACATAGTCTGAAAAAAAACTCAATGATCTTAACATATCATTAGTTGCATGCATACCACACTTTGAGAAGTGCTCTGAGAAAATACTAGAAAAGGTATCGATCACAATACAAATGTTTTTGATAAACTGGTGGCAGCACAACTGACACCTTGATGGGGCTTAATGATGGAGCGGAGGCAGTACATTCTAAAAAATGAAGTCTTCCAATAAAGCAGCCTTATGGTAGTATGTAAAAGAAAATACAAGACACATAATAGAAGACAATTTAAAATGTCTTGGTATCTATATAGGTGTGTGTGTATTAATTCCTAATGCAGAAGACATTACTATAAACTGAGTGACTTAAATTTATTGTCTTACAGTTCTGGATGTCAGAAGACCAAAATACACTTTATAGGTTACAGTCAAAGCACTGTCATTGCTTTATTCCTTCTGGAAGTTGTAGAGGAGAGTCCATTTTCTTGCCTTTTCCACCTTCTAAAGATTTTCTGAATTGTTTGTTTCATGGCCCCTTCCTCTGTCTTCAAAGCACATAAATTCAGCCTCTGATTCTGTCATAGTCTCTTCTCTCCAACTCTGAAGATCCAGCCCTTGTGATTACATTAGACCTGGCTGGAAAATTCAGTATAATATTTACATCTCAAGGTCCTTAATAAAATCTATCCGCAAAGTCCCTTTGTCATGTAAGACAACATATTAGTAGGTTCTGGAAATAAGGACACGGACATCTTTAGGAGCCACTATTCTGTTCATCACAGCATGGGAAGATGAAAATGACATGAAAATGATAACAGATAGCTAGGTCAGATAGTGATTAAGGATAAAAGAAGAAGAAAGAGCCAGAGTGTGCACAACGTGTGTATGTATTTGTAAGAGGTTGCTAATTAATTCAGTTATTCGTATGTTGGATACAGTGGACCAATACTTAGGATAGAGTTCAGAGTTGTTAGAATTCTAAATAACTATAAATTTGGGAGACATTAATATAGAGATAACAGTTTAATATGTTGAACTGGCTAAGTTTGATAAAAGACAAAAATATGTATAGAATAGAAGACTATGGAGTGGAGTCTGAAGAGGAAGAACGGAGAGGTAGTAAAGGATAAAAGGAGACTACAGATACAGTAAAACCTGGGAGGAAAGTGTTTGAAGAGGACTGACAAGGCAGAGAGTCAGATAGGATAGGATCTAAGCAACAGTGACCGAATACCATGGGAAAAAGAAATTAAATAGATGGAATATATACGTGTCTAGGACTTTCTGCCAGCCACTGTGCTAGGTATATTAGATAGATTAGGTCCTCTCATTCTTACACTAAAACTACAAAGAACTTAATATCAGTGACTGTTCACAGATGAGGAAAGTGAGGCTTAGTCTTTCCATGATAATTTATCTAATAACTGCAGGGTATAAAAGCAGCTGTGTCTAATTTCCAAACCTGTGGTCTGTTCTTTGCATCATGCAGCCTTTTAGGGGAAGTGGAAACCAGATTAGAAATGATTCAACAATGAGGGTATACAAACAAACAACAAAAATAAAATTGAAGACAGTGAGTGTAAACTACCTTTTAGAGAAAGAAGAGAAGTGAGAGGAGATAGGTAGCTTGAAAGGCAGTTCTGTAAAATTGTTAAGCCTAGGACACAAGCATTTCCAGGCCAAAGAAATGGAAAACATTTTTCTTAAATGATGTATTTGAGTGCTCAGGATAGATGACAGAGAAGATATTATTGATGAAAATGAGTTGTTAGAGAGATAGGAAACAAGGAAACCAAACTTTAGATAGAAAAGTCAGCCCTAAAAGGAAGCCAGCAAAATGAAACCAAACCTCATCAAGTCATACCATTATGTTCCGCTGTGTCAAATGCTTAACTGCTTAGCTAACAAAAGGTGCAGAATTACTGTTTGTGTCCCCCCCACCTCCACAAAATTCATGTTGAAATCCTAACCCTCATAGCGATTATGTTAGGGATGGGGCCTTTGGGGAATGATTAGGTCTTGTCTGTGGATTAGGGCCCTTAAAAAAAGACACAAGAGAGTTTTACTTCAGCTCTCTCTGCTCTTACAACCATGTTATAATACAATGAGAAGTAGACGATCTGTAATCCAGAAGATGGCCCTCACCTGAACTCAACCATATACTGCCACTCTGGTCTTGAACTTCCAGCCTCCAGAATTGTGAGAAATAAATTTTAGCAGTTGATATGCCTTCCAGTCTGCGGTACTTGGTTACATCAGTCCAAACTGATTAAGACACATATGATCTGTGTTATAGTTACCAGGCATTTGCTCATATAATTTTTTCAGCTTGAAATTCCTTTCCTAAGATTTTGTTAAAATTCTACTTATGGACTAAAAACCTGCAGGTATATGATCCTCATTCCATGAGGTAGTATTGATTCTTTCTACAGAAGTATTCTTTTATGCTTACTTTTTCAGTGTGTGCCTCTCTTTCAGCCTGTGCCTGCTTCAAAGTGAGTAACAATATTAACATCTATGTTATTGTTAGTATTCGTAACTACCAGATACTATGCCATAAACTTTGTGTACAATAACTCATTTAATCATAACACAACCGGATAGCTCTATTTTATTAAAAACAAAAACAAAACTGTGTTTAAGAATAAATTTTGAAGTTTACCTAACATTATGTAGCTAATTATGAGAGAAACAGGAATCAATACTTTGTCTTTTGTCTTAGCTCACCTCTGTTTGGAAGCAAGAAGAATTCCGAAAACTATTTAAATAAAAACAAGGGAGAATTATTTTAGTGGCATGTGTTTTATAACATGAAAACTTTGTATCTGGGTCTTACAGATTATGAACTGGAACAGGTCTGGATCTCTTAGCAACAGGTGATTACAGGCCTAGACACTCATGCCCCACTCTTAATGGGATTTTATAACCAATCAACAATTTCTGTATCCCCTTGGGAATTCTAATCAAGAAAGATAGCAATAATCCTAAACCACATTATTTTATGAGATCAAGAAATTTAGCAAAAATATATGAACAATTTTTTAAATTAATTGATCAAAAATTTAGGAGAGTTAATATTTATTCAGGATTCATTTGTTTTGTTTACTTTTTTTTTTTTTGGTATGTTTTTTGAGACAGGGTCTTACTCTATCACCCAGGGTGTAGTGCAGTGGCAAAACCTCGGCTCTCTGCAGCCTCAACTTCCCAGGGCCAAGAGATCCTCCCACCTCAGACTCCTGAAGAGCTGGTACTACAAGCATGTGCCACCACACCAAGCGAATTTTTGTATTTTTTGTAAAGATGGGGTTTTGCTATGTTGCCCAAGCTGGTCCTCAACTCCTAGGTTCAGGTGATCTGCCTATCTTGGCCTCCCAACGTACTGGGATTACAGGCATGAGCCACATGCCCAACCCAGGATTCATTTTCTTACATGAAACCACTTAAGAAAAAAAAAAAGAAGAAATTAAAGGGAAGGTGAAAAACATATTTCGCAGAACACAGATACAGTAAGAAAGTCTAAAACTCTCTGCAGGGCGCGGTGGCTCGCACCTGTAATCCCAGCACTTTGGGAGGCCAAGGCAGGCGGATCACCTGAGATCAGGGGCTCGAGACCAGCCTGGACAACATCATGAAATCCCGACTCTACTAAAAATACAAAAATTAGCAGGGTGTGGTGGCACATGCCTGTAATCCCAGCTACTTGGGAGTCTTAGACAGGAGAATCGCTTGAACCCAGAAAGTGGAGGTTGCAGTGAGCTGAGATCACACCTCTACACTCTAGCGTGGGTGACAGAGCAAGACACCATCTCAAAAAAAAAAAAAAAAGAAAGAAAGAAAGAAAGAAAAAAAAGAACCTGAGATATTAGGGTTATCAGAAGCCTTGCTCACTTTAATGAGGGCAAGTTATCTTTGTCTCTGCTTCTCTGGGTTGATTTCCTTCTTATCTCTTTTCGCTGATGGATTTTCTTGTATTTCAAATAGTTTCATATAACTTTCACTTAAATTTTCATCATAGATTATATTACTTGAATATAAATTTCTTATTAAAATAAACTGATAAATCCAGCTTGTATTCGTAGTTCACTCATTTTTCGATCAGCTAGAGAGAGGGGCTTAATGTCCCACATTCTACAACCAATTCAGGAGGCACTGGGAGAGCATATAAAGCAAGAACATGACAACTGGATGATGACCCTTCATAAAAAAGGCACTTAAGTGTCAGGAAATCTGTCCAAGAGTTATTTTCCTATTCTCTTCCTAAGGGTAGTACCAACAACACTCATGTACACTCTTAATTATAGACATATTCATAATTAACATATTCATTTAATTTATATTTAGTAGTCTAATACATAAGGCTATATAATAAAGTAGTTTAATAAGAATTTTTACAAAAAGTAAAATAAATATTTCTATTTTTGAGACTTTTATCCTTGTTAAGCTCTATCTTAAAATACAGCAATCCAATGATTTGCATCAGCTTTTTTACCGAAGGGAAATGTTTCTAACATCCATAATAATATCCTTATGTGCCTATGTAAACCTGAAAAATAATTCCAACATTATAATTGATGAATTTTCGGCTGTCTCAGGTTTTAAAATTGATTGGAGAGAAGTGGAAATTGTAATACAACTTGCTTTGTCTGCACAGCATGCCTTCTAAGTAAATCACTAATTGAACACCAGAGGGAATTAAATATTTTGGAACGCTATAAAAATAAATTTGAAAGAAAAATAAAACTTTGAATGAAATATGTATGGATTTTCTTAAGTCTATTATGACATAACTATTAAACTTAAAATAGAAGGATATATTGGTCTTTAAAGATAATAGTAATTTAGAAAAAGAGATTGATTAGTCAGATTTTTGCTCATTTTGTTTCATGGTTTAGAAAAATTTTTTAAATTGTTTTTCCAACATGACAGCCTAAAATTTATTACATCATATCTTTTTGCCCAACACTCATATTTCCAGAGGCAGAAAGTTATTCTACATAATTTCTCAAAGTGAACTGATGCCCTTTTGAAGTCAGGGCTTCAGTCTCCATATGGGGAACCAGGGCTCCATTTCCTGGGCACAGGAAACTCAAGTTGTTGTCAAGCTGATGACCTGCTTAATTTAATCCCTAAAGCTGATCTGCCTGTGTTTCCTGTCACAGTGATTTCCTTTCTGAGTGGGTAATCTGATTTGCCTTAGATTACTGAAGTCAATAGTTTATCTGAACTATGCTTGAGATGTCATGAATTTACATTTTGGATGGTAGAGTTGGTCATTTGCCCACACTTGGCCTTTCCTGTGATTTTTTTTTTTTTTTGAATTTGAGAGTTCACCTAAGGGGAATAGAATTTAATAGTCATGCAGATTTTTAACAATCTGTTTAACATGAGCAACATGGAACTGATATAGACCATGCAAGACTTCACATTCAATAGATTTAACAAAGGTTTTAGACAGAGAGTAAGCCTTTTTCCATATTATACCCATTTTTTTCTATTTCTTTTCAGGTTGTTTCTCTTACTATCAACACATAGCTATCCATATCCATAATTAGAGAGGATTACAAAGATAGAGGAGTGAGGGTAACCCTACTCATGGGATAGATTCTTCCAGCTTGCAGTTTTTCCCATCAACTCTTGAGAATCTCATTGGGCATCTTACTTCTTGTAAGTTTGTAGCACCTTTTGACTTATCAAATCTGTTCATTCACCAAAGTGTACTAAGTGCCAGGTTTGTGCCAGTCATCTGCCAAGCACTGTGTTAAGCACTGAGCAGATAATAATGATCACAATATGAGTGCATGTCCATATTGAATGTAGAACTCAATTAATCTTAACAATCTCCAGATGGATCTAGGTATTCCCAAAATCTTGCTGCCAAGGTTATTGATGTGATCAGCATCCATATATGGTAAACTAGACAAATCATTTTTTTATATAATTCATGCATATCAATGTGGGGAGAGAGAGGATTATTAGCAGTTCTATCTTCTTTATTCAAATATATCCTAGTAGGTAACAATAACACACAATAAACAAACAAGTTCTAAGGAAATAAATAGGAAATGTAGATTTATTTAAACGAGGTACTGCCCTAAGTTCTGGCCATCGTGTTAACGACACTGAGGAGCAAAGAGAAAATAAACAGTTCAAGATTATTTTTGATACTCCTGTGTTAGCTAAAGGAAATAAAGCGAGTGACAGTATCAATGGTACTTTTCAGGGGTATGTACAGCTACCTCAGCTTGGAAGATCATGAGTGGTGTGACCGTTGTATCAATCTTGGGTTTATCATGAGACTTTCCTATCTATTGAAGAAGAAACATGGAAGAATAGAGAATTGTAAATCTCTTATTCATGGAGAAAAAGAAAACATAGGTCAAGGAGTTTTAAATTGAAATTTTAACTTCCAAACTCTTAGAGGCAGGGATCCAGTATGACTACATCAGTTTTGTGTATCTATGTTCCTTGCTGAAACAATAATAGAAATTTGTTTCCTTTCTTCTTTATTATTATAAGCAGATCTTAACCTGTGTTCTGATATTTTGGCTGTAAGGCTATAGACACATTTGTTTATCATCTCTGTGCCTCAATTAACTCAACTGTAAAATAAAAGTAGCGTAAGTATGTACCTGAGAAAGAAAGTTTTAATCTGAGGAATATGAGCCCCATTTAAATTATCAGGCCCAGAGAGGCATTGGAAAAAGACAGCACTTATATCCCACTGCCCTCCTTGAACTAAATGATATCTCTTGAACCTGCTTGCCATGTGACTCTAGACTGACTGATGACACAAGTCGCTATAAATTAACCTAACAATGTCACATGCTGGACACCACGACTCTCATCCTACAGCTTAACAATGGATAGAAATCACTAGTCAATGTCATTTCTGTAAACCAATGAGAATTCCTGATGATTTTGTATCAGCCCACTCCTTTTATTCATTTTTGCCTTTAAAAACCTGACAATAACCGAGGTCAAACAGAGCACTTCCCAAGGTAACATACAAATGTTTCCCAGGCAGCTGTCCTCACGTTGGCCCAAATAAACTCTTTAAAATTATATTTTGTGCCTCATCTTCTTCCTTTAGGTCAACATACCTCAGAAGTTATGAAAATTAAATGAACTAATATACGGAAATTTATATACAACTCATAAGATCAATACCAATGTATCTCATATACATAATTGTATATTCATAAATAAATTACCAAAGAAAATTATAATGTATCTATCTGAAAACACCTGGCACAATGTAAGCAACATTAATTTATTTTATGAGTTTCAAATAACTTATAGCAATGAAATATGACCAATTACATCAGTTTCCCAGGACTAAGAAAACAAAGTACCACAAATTGGATGGCTTAAAGCACAGACATTTATTCTGTCACAGTTCTGGAGATTAGAATTCCAAAATAAAGGCATCAGCAAGGTCAGGCTCTAGAGGAAGATCATGCCTGGCCTCTTCCATCTTGAGGATTTTTTGCCTGCACTCCTGGCGTTCCTTTGCTCATAGACGCATCACTCTGATCTCTGCCACTGTCACCACATGGTATTCTCCTTGTTTGTTTCTCCTGTTCTCCTGTGTCTTTATGTCCTCTCTTCTTAAAAAGACACCAGTGACATTGTATTTAGGGTCCACCCTAAGCCAGTGTGACTTCATCTTAACTTGATTACATTTGCACAAAGCAGGGGTTATTGCTTGAGCACATCTTTTTTTTTTTTTTTTGAGACAGAGTTTCGCTCTTGTTACCCAGGCTGGAGTGCAATGGTGCAATCTCAGCTCACTGCAACCTCCGCCTCCCTGGTTCAAGCGATTCTCCTGCCTCAGCCTCCCAAGTAGCTGGGACTATAGGCGCGCGCCACATCGCCCGGCTAATTTTGTATTTTTAGTAGAGACGGGGTTTCTCCATGTTGATCAGGTTGGTCTCGAACTCCTGACCTCAGGTGATCCACCCACCGCCTTGGCCTCCCAAAGTGCTAGGATTACAGACATGAGCCACTGCACCCAACTTATGGTTTTATATAACAATTACTTTTAAAAACTCGTTTGTCGATTGCACAACAATTTACTGAAAAATTTTGGCCACTCTATTTAAAATATTCTTTCCTTTTAAAATTAAAATGTGCATGAATGAAAAAGATGGATAGACTGAGTTATAATCAGGCTTGATCAATAAGATACTACTCTAACTTCATTGTACACTTGATTTGTATGTCTGTGTATGAAGGCCATATGTTTACATTGTATACACCCAGGCTGTAAACACATGTGCATTGGGTTTATTATAATTTTCTTGATGTTCTCAATAGTTTAAAAATTAAAAAAAACAAGATAAAACCAATTATAGAATTATTTCTCAATACTTGCTTAGAATTAGTATTCTATGTAAATGTTTATAATTCATAGCTTCATGTAATTAGAAAACCCTTAAATGACAGATGCTAATACAATATTTTTACCTGACAGGCTATATGATATCCAACAAATCTCTCTGGCAAAGATATGTCAAATAAACTTTTTTGATAAACTCAAGATTTATATATTCAATTTTATATTCAGTATCCTAATAAATAGTGTAAACTATTACTTAAAGTCATCTTAATTATATTATGTATAAAATGTTTAATGAAAGATACAGAAATAAAATAAAAACATGATCCTTATTTCCATTATTATGTAATGAATGAAAATACATTAGAAATCATGTCAAGATGAAGATGGTGATTATATTTTTAAGTGAATAATTCTGATGAATTGGACAAATCCTTAAGAAACCCCAAAAAATGGACATAGAAAATTTAATCATTGAATGTTCAACTCCAAATATACTCTTACCCTTTAAAAATATTACATTAGAGTAAGTAAGATGATGTCTTAATTAATACTTGCAGATCTCAAACAGTGTTTCTTTTACTTGGGGGAGGACAAAAAGGTAGGAGACTATCATTTCTGGACAAGACAGTAATTTAAATGTGCCAAGGATTCAACCAAAACTCTTAACAGACAAGAAAAATGGTCCACTATTTTTTTCTTCATGTTCTCACTTATTTGTCTTATATGTCTATGTCTCATTATACCATGGCATAGCTTGTGTGTTTTCACTCAAACTAACTACCCAAACCTAGGAGAATGATTAGAAAATGTTTCCTTTTGTAGCTTCGACATCATTTCTGTGCTTCAGCTTCATAGTAAAGAATTATGATTTCTATGTTGGAAACGATAAAAGGCCAAATTTGTTAATGGCTAGTCAGAATTTTTTGTTGCCAGTAATGTATTGTTTAAAGGAATATTTACACAGTACTGATGAAGTCTAATTAATATACTTGATCATTTTCAACTAAGAAGAGCATTAAATATTTTTCCCTGATATTTCCATGATATATTGAGAAAGAAAATAGTTCAATAACACAATTGAGTAAGATAAGCTTCTATTTATTGGTCGATACTAACTATTTTTATATTTCATATGTGTCTGGAGACTCTATAATCACACACCTTTTATAAATCACACAAAAAAATTAATATATATGGACTGCTTATATTGTAAGAGAGAAAAAAATAACTGTTTACTTTCACAAATGTCCCACTCTTCTAATTATAATGTACCTTTACTTTTATGTGCCAATGAAAAGAACACCTCCTACAAGAAAAAGTCTGAATATGTCGAAGAAATTATCCCTATGATGGAGTTTTATAAGGTAACTTAAAAAAATACAAGAACATATGCCCTTACAATGAGCACAAGCCCATATTGCTAAATTGTATATCATTTTAAGGGATAAAAAATCTTTTTACTGGTGCTCGCATTTAAGGGTGTAATTTGAATACCTAGGAAATCAATATCTGCTTTACTATGTGATTACAGTCAAATAATTGAAGTATCAGACAAGCAGTGAACCACAGGGTTTTTCTGTGCAAACAGCAAGGCATTCTAACTACAAAGCTCCTCTCAATGCTAGTGGACCTCAGGTTGTAATTACATAAAACTTTTAAATGTACTATTTTTTCAAAAGATCCTGTTGGGGTAATCATTCAAGGGAAGAAAGAATTTCTAAAAATACCAGAATTGACACTTCCTGCTGAGGCAAGAAAGAAGGAACTGTTTAAAGGTAAATTGATAAGGAAGATTCTGGAGGGCTCTTATTCATAGCACCTAACAATGCCATCCTCCTGGTCATTTGGAGCATTTCATGCACAGTTTGGAGTACCTCAGAAGCATTCAGCTTCATTCTTCACCATATCATCAGGGATAGTGCTTTTCCTTTATTCACTTCCAAAGGCTTAAATCTCTCTTTCTGGACAACTCTCATATCTTCTACTGAAAATACTTTCTATCTGATAGGAGCAAATTCTTCAAAACCAGAGCCAGTGTGCTATTGCAGCCGCTGAGCCAATCCTTACTACACACTTCATCCAGCAATACCTGGATCAAAGACAAATGTGCCTACAGGGACAACTAGGTTGGGTTGAAGCTAAATAGGACAAACAGTTAATAAATGGCAATTGATACTTAGTGTCAGGGTTGGGTTGGAGTGGGGTGTGACTCAGAGTATAACAAACAGAATGTCCTCCCTATGCTGTCATTCAGCTTCAGTGCTTTAATGGACATTTCTGTGTGTGAGAATTTCAGCCTAGTTTTTCTGATCTTTACATTCTTTGAATGAAAAAAAAAAGAATTTTACACATTTCTGTAAAATGTTTCAATTTGCAAATATTGACAAATTGGCTACTAGCTAACAGGCTTTTGTGGGAAAGTAATTCCTTCATAAATTTATATATAAATTATTTTGTGTAGTAGTCATTTAAAGTAATTATAAAGCATAGAAATTAATTTTACTTATTGCTGTATATCATTGATAACTTACAATGTTATTAGAATTACCAAACATATTTTTTGTATACATAGAGTGATACTGCAAAATTGAAGTATTTGAATATGCTTTATAATTCTAATTTCCCATTTAAATAAAACAGTTCATTGGCTTTAAGAGAAGCTGAGTTAAATGCTCTTACTTTTGACAATGCACACGGTAAAAGCTTCCATGTAATGAAATCTATAAAATTACTTCCTGATTTCAAAGAGATTTCCAATTTGGATGATGTCATCAATTTCAACTCTATACTTATTGCAATGAGGTCATGATTTTGCTTGTATTTCTCAATTAAGAAAAAAGAAACAAACGAATACATCATATGCGACATTGTTTAATCAATAATAATAATGATTGCATTTTAAGCAAAAGACTACATTTTAACAAATAATTTATCATATTCAGTCACTTAAAGGCCTTGTTATATTATTTTTGTATATTACATCTATTTCTCTACAGTATAGTGGGCATTTTGTCAAATAACTCAAACTAAAACTTTAAATTTCATGATTATAGCTAACATGTTATGTAGTACATACTGAAGGAAAGGGAGGACTAGAGAGTATTCTAAGTTATTTCTCCAATGTCTATGTTCTAGAGACTGTGTATACTTTTTCTTGATCTTCAAAATTAATACAGGAAATGAGTAGTCCCATGAAGAGTGTCATAAAATTGTGCTTGCTGAGCATGGTGGTGCATGCCTATAATCCCAGCTACTCAAGAGGCTGAGGCAGGGTTTAATAAACTATGGTTCATTAATATATAAGGCCACATTACTAAATTATTTTCTATTAATTAAATTGATTTTATCAGCAGTTTTTTGATACCTGCCCAGCAATTTTAGCCTGTTTCTCTGTTAATAACACTTGGGCCATTACCCTTCTCTCCTGTGTGGCTGTTTTGTACTTTCAAACAAGATTTAATTACAAATAAACAAATTTCTACAATTACAGATAAACACATTTTTATTGCTATTCAAGACCAGCCTAAGTTTGGAACTAATGAGTTATTCTTGCCTTATTTCACAACACGTGGTATATACTCAATATATAAGCAATATATACTCAATATACTTAATATAACATGATGAATATCTAAAGTACTCTATCAGATATCTCAAATATGCCTTACATTTATGTCTCAAAATTTGGTAAGTTTCTATGCTCTTTCTCTTTCTGGAATACCTTTCTTCCTACTATCTTTAAAAATGTTACTTAATTATAATAGATGCATTATTATTTATTTCTTTTGTCCAATATCAAAAACCTCTTTTTATATTTGATGAACTTAGTGGATGACAGATGTTGTCTCACACTACAAAAACCCAAATATCTGATATTCATGGCTCAAGTCTCCCATACAATGAAAACTCAGGAGTGACCTTGGCTTGGGAAGTTAAAGGTACCTCCTCTGAATTTTGAATTGGAAGCTAAGGTTAACAAAAACCAAAAGAGTGAAGAAATGCTAGTGTTGACAGAAGTGGTAGCAGTGTTATACAGTCTATACACACAGAAGTAACCTTGTGAGCAAGGGTAGTGTCCTGTGGCTTTTTTATGGATAGGTTACATCTAGTGTTCTGCTGGTTGCTGTAATGTTATTCTTGCCTGTGGCTTGGGATGCATGGCCTTCTTTTCTCTTGTTTGTTTCTATATCCTGGTTCTTCAATTGTACCAGTATTTCTGTGACCTTTCCATCTTTCAAATAATTTATTTTTTATTCAATTACAGATCACTTTTTACTGCTTGCAACTAAGAAAATGGAGAATAACATTCATTGGTAATGGGGCTGGGATAGTAAAGGCAACTGGTATCCAGCTGTTGCCCAAGAATTTATCTGTCTCATTAAATAAAAATATTATAGAAATATGTAGATTGTTTTCACCTGTCAGGGACATTAATTTGTCTTTCCCATTTTTTCCCTCCAGATTACGTGAATTCTTAAATTTTGTGCAGTTATTTAAACTGTTTTATTAGTTTATTTATTATTTTAATGTATATATTTTTGAGAAAAGATCTCACTCTGTTGCCCAGGCTGGAGTGCAGTTGCACAATCAGAACTCACTGCAGCGTTGTCCTCCTGGGCTCAAGCAATTCTCACATCTCAGCCTCCTTAGTAGCTGGGACCACTGCCATACACTACCATTCCTGGCTAATCTTTTAATTTTTTTGTAGAGATTGGGGTCTCATTATATTGCTCAGACTAGTCTGGAATTGCTGGGCTCAAGCAATCCTCTTGTCTTGACGTCCCAAAGTGCTGGAATTATAAGTGTGAGCCACCATGCCCAGCTATAAAGATTTTAATAATCTCCTCCAATCAATCGTAAACCACCACATTAGTCTATAAATTAAAGATATTATATTCATAAAACAGGAAAACAGAAATTAATAGACAAGCAATATTCCTGTGAGGGTAAGAGATATATCCCATAACATGTAGAGGTTTGACACCTCCGTAAATCATCTGAGGAAAGGGGATTCATGTACATGTACATGTACATGCCCTCAAAATAAAGGACAATTTTCTATACCTTGTGCTCTGCTATTTAATATGGGAAATATTGGCTGGCAGAGTTCATTTATAGTGGAAAGGCATCATATGACATGTTTTGGCCTACTGACACATTAATCAGGTAATTGATATATACATTTTATCATTTTAAATTCTATCAAGGCAGTACGTGGTAGCTCACACATGTAATCCTGGCACTTTGGGAGATGGTGGCAAGAGGGATCCCTTGAGCCCAGGAGTTTGAGGCCAACCTGAGCAATATAATAAGAACTCATCTCTAAATAATAAATAAATAAATAAATTCTAATTTTATCAATTTAATGGTCAAAATTTGACTTTCCTTATTATTGGTGAAATAGAGTATCTCTTTATATAAAGATCATTTTAAAAGTATGTTTTACAGGTATTGATTTTATTTGTATGACACTATTACTCAAATATCTTTATTTTTACTTTTACGTAGGCAACATACTTATTTTTGCTTTATGGTTTCTCTCTCTCTCTCTGTCTCATGTGTGTGTTATATATAAGGTCATGACCCCACATTTTATTCTCTACATTATAGTATGTAATAAATTTGGAATTGTTTTAAATATAATTCATGATTTAGAAATATAGGGATATAACTTCATTATTTAAGAAAGTACCAAGTTTTGGCTGGGTGCAGTGGCTCATGCCTATAATCTCAGCACTTTGGAGGCTAAGGCCAGTGGATCACTTGAAGCCAGGAGTTGGGGACCAGCCTGGACAACATGGTGAATCTCTGTCTTCAATAAAAATAAAAATTAGCCAGGTGTGGTGGCATATGCCTGTAGTCCCAACTACTATAGCTTGAGTACACAAGACTCTGTCTCAAAAAATTAAGCATGGAGCCATTTGGTCTCGGGCTTTTCTTTACTAGGAGATTTCTTAATATGGATTTGATCTCACTACCTGTTATGGTCTGTTTGGGTTTTAGATTTCTTCAGGGTTCAATCTTAGTTAAGTTGTATATGTCTAGGAATTTATCCATTTCCTCTAAATTTTCTAACTTTTTGGAATGCAGTTGCTAATAGTAGCCACGAATGATCCCTTACATTTCTGTGTTATCAATTGTAATGTCTCTGTTTTCATCTCTGATTTTATTTATTTGGGTCCTGTCTCCTTTTTTTCTTAGTCTAGCTGAAGGTTTGTTCATTTATCTTTTCAACAAACCAATTTCCTCTTTCATTGATCTTTTCTATTGTTTTCTTTATTTCAAATTCATTTATTTCTGCTTCAATCTTTATTATTTGTTTTATTTTACTAATTTTGGGTTTGGTTTGCTGTTGCTTTCCTAGTTCTTTAAGACACAACATTAGGTTATGTAGTTGATATTTTTCTTTTTTTTTATGTAAGCACTTATAGTTATAAATTTTCCTCTTAATATTGCTTTCACTGTTTCCATAGGTTTTGTTATGTTGTGTTTCCATTATCATTTGTTTCAAGGAATTTTTAAATTTTCTTCTTAATTTCTTCATTGAACCACTGGATATTGGGAGCATATTTTTAAAATTTTCATGTGTTTATATAGTTTCTAAAATTTCTAGTTTTATTCCATTGTGGTTGGAGAAAATGCTTGATATTATTTCAATTTTTGAATAAGACTTGTTTTGTGACCTAACATATGATCCATCCTTGAGAACAATTCATGTGCTGAGGAGAAAAAAATGTGTATTTGGCAGCCATTGGATAAAATGTTCTGTAAATACCTGTTAGGTCAATTATGGTCTACAGTGCAGATTATGTCTGACTTATTTTTCTTGTTGATTTTCTGTCTGGAAGATCTTTCCAATGCTCAAAGTGGATGTTAAAGTGTCTAGCTGCTATTGTATAGATATCTATTTCTCTCTTTAGCTCTAATAATATTTGCTATATATACTCCCAGTGCTGGATGCATATATATTTACTATTGTTATGTCCTCTTGTTGAATTGATCCCTTTATCATTATATAATGACTTTCTTTGTCTGTTCTTAAAGTTTTGTCTTGAAATCTGTTTTGTCTGATATAGCTACTCCTGCTCTTTTTGGTTTCCACTGGCATGAAATGTCTTTTTCCTTCTTTTTTTATTTTCAGTTCATGTGTATTTTTACAGGTGAATGTGTTCCTTGTAGGCAACAGATCACTGGGTCGTACTCTTTTATTCATTCAGCTTTTCTATGTCTTTTGTTTGGATAGTTTAGTCCATTTACATTCAATGTTACTAGTCATAAGCAAACATTTACTCCTGCCATTTTGTTATTTGTTTTCTGACTGTTTTGTTTTCTTCTCTTTGTTTCTTTCTTTCCTGTCTTCCTTTTAGTGGAGGAGATTTTCTCTGGTTGTATGATTTAACTTTCTGCTTTTTATCTCTTTTGTGTACCTGTTGTATATTTTGTGATTTGAGTTTATCCTAAGACTTGCAAATACTATCTTATAACTCAATATCTTACACTAATGACAACACTGATTATATAAACATAGAGGAAAAAGGAACACCAATAACTCAGATTTGTGCCTTTTGAGGCTATTTTGTAGATCCTATAGGCATGCTTCATTCTTTTTTATTATTTTTTATTTTATCTACTCTGACTGTGTATTTCCAAGTAGTCTGTCTTCAAGCTCACTAATTTTTTCTTTTACTTGATCAATCCTGCTTTTAAGAGACATGCATTCTTTAGTATATCAATTGCATTTTTCAACCCTAAAATTTCTGCTTCATTCTTTTTACCGATTTCAGTCTCTTTGGTATATTTATCTGCTAGAATTCTGAAATTCTTCTCTGTGTTATATTGAATTTCTTTGGGTCTACTTTGAATTCTTTGTCTGAAAGGTTAAATATATCTGTTTCTCCAGGATTAGTCCCAGATTCCTTATTTAGTTGATTTGGTGAGATGATGTTTTCCTGGATGGTCTTGATGTTCGTAAATATTTGTCAGTGTCTAGGCATTGAAGAGTTAGGCGTTTATTGTAGTCTTTGTAGTCTGGGCTTCCTTGTGCCCATCCTTCTTGGGAAGGCTTTCCAGTTATTTGAAAGGACTTGGGCCTGAAACCCAATAATGCTGTGGTTCTTGCAGACTCATAGAAGTACTACTTTGGTGATCTTAGATAAAATCTAGAAGTCTTTTGATTACCATTCAGAGACTTTTGTTCTTTTCCCTTACTTTCTCCCCAGCAGAGTCTCTTTCTCTGTGACGTGTTTCCTGGAATTGGGGGTGGAGAGACACAAACACTACTGTGGCCACCACCACCAGAACTGTGCTAGTTCAGACCTGAAGTCAGCATACCACTTGGTATCACCCAAGGCCTACTCTAACAATTACCTGGCTACTATCTAAGTTCACTCAAGGCCCTAGGGCTCTACAATTAGCAAGTGCAAAGCTAGCCAGGTTTTTGTTCTTCCCTTCAGGTCAATGAGTTCTCCCAGGCCCCAGGTAGGTCCAGATATGTTGTCTGGGAACCAGGGATTGAAATAAACAACATAGAAAATTACCTTATGTTCTATTCTACTGTGGCTAAGCTGGCACTCAAACCACAAGACAGAATCTCTCCCCCTCTTCTCTCCCCTTTCCACAGGCAGAAGAGCCTATTCCTGTGCCCACCACTACCACCAGCCTATGGGGGTTCTGCCAAACCACCATCAATATTCACTTAAAGCCCAGGGACTCTTCAGCTAGCTTGTGATGAACGCTGTCAGGCCTGGGACTCACTCTTCAGGGCAGTGGGCTCCCCTCTGGCTCAGAACACGTCCAAAAATGCTGTCCAATAGTCCAGGCCAGGACTCAAGGACCCCAAGAGCCTGCTTAGTGCTCTACATCACTTGGCTGAGGTGATACATAAGGTACAGACAGAGTCCCATTGACTTTTCCCCCTGCTTTCTCAAACAGGAGGCTTTCACCATAGTCACCACAGCTGGGAACGTGCTGGGTCACACCTGAAGCAAGCACATTTCAGAGCCCAATGCCATGGCATATTACTTGGGTATCATTGTTGGTTATTTAGGGCCCAGGTACTCTTTAGTGGGCAGATGGTAAATCCTGGCATATCTCCACCATGACAGGGCAACAATGAGTTCAATGTAAAGTCCATCAGTCACTGCTTTCTCCCTTTCCCAAGCACACAGATTTCTCAACACTATAGGACCACTGCCATTGGTAGGGGAAGGGTAGCACAAACCCTCACTTAGCTACCCCAGCTGGTGTCTCAGTAGGTTGCATGCCTACCCCAGTCTACTGGCTCTGAATCCAACTCAGCACTAGGGCTTGCCCAGGAATTTCAGTCCTTGTGGTCTATACTGCCCCTCAAGTTCACTTGGAGCCCCAGTGCACTTCAGCCATGGTGGTGATGTTTGCTGGAACTCAGGCTCTGTCCACTGGGATGGACCATTCCTTGCTAGCTAAGGCCATTCCAGATGTTCCCTTTCTGGGCAGGGGTCAGCTGAGTACAGTCCAGCTCTGCTTTCTGCTATAACAAGGCATCACAGTTCAATGAATAACCTCACAATTGTTGTACTCTCCTCAGAAATGCACAGATCCTTTACACCATGTGGCCACTGCAAGGGATGGTGGCAGAATGGTGTCAGCAATTCAAGACTTTCTTTTCTGCTTTCTTCAATGTCTCTTTCAGTGATATCGAGTTAAAACTATGTACTATGATTGCTTGCCTACTTTTTGGTCCTTGTAATGGTGGTTTTTGTGTGTAGTTAGTTGATAAAATTTGGTGTCCCTATTGGGGGAACAAAGGTGTAAGCTTCTATTTGGTCATCCTACTCTGGAGGGTTTCTTTTTGCTATTTATTTCTCTCCTCCTTCCTTTCTTTCACCCTTCTTCCTTTTCTTTCTTCCTCTCTCCCATTTTTTCTTCTTGTCTTTGTTTCCCTTGTTGTTGTCACTTGTCACAGCCTTTCTCTCATGGTTTTACTTCCAGATAATCTTTTAAATTCCTGGCTACTTTTTTCATTCACTATCTAGTGAACTTAATACATAGGTTGATTCAATTTCTTTCCATTATTTTTACATAAAAATAAAATACTGCTGTTGTTTCTCAATTCAAACAAATGTGATTATTGAATTAAAAACTGAGAAACAAATAGTGATCTAATGTTATATCTTCTTCTCATACTTTTGATTTTAAAATCCAGTTTAAGTAGAAAAACGGTATTGTCACAGAATATTACTTGTGTGCTTATAAAGGTAGAAGTCTCCAAATTAGGAAAATCTTTTGTTTTAAAAAGATTATGCACAATTTAATTAGTACTTTCACTGTCTGAATTCTTCAGGAATGACATACATTACCATGTGGGATGTTCAGGAGGAAGTGCTCTTGGGATTAACACTATGCAGGGAAGGAAGCAAGCAGTATTGAGAAGAGAGGGAAGTTGAGCCACCATGAAGTCCTAACCAAGGCCTCAGCTAAACCAATAGGAGCTCTAGACTTGTAACGAACCTTCGGATTTTCTCCCAGATAGGATGAGGGGACTATCTCTTAATAGCTTCACATTGATCGGCTATTATGAGAAATGCCTGTTGAAGAATCTGTGACCTTGAGCAAGGCAGTTCCTTTAACCAAGGCAAAACTTCAAATAGGCTGACAGCTGAGGAATATATGTGACAGTTATCCAGAAACTGGGAGGACAAATATCTCAATCATAAGGGCATATCTAGAAATAACATCACAGTGTCCACCTCAAGTACTGTTGAAACTGGCCATTTTTCAGTATGAGAATCATAGAGATACTACTTCTGGATGAAATGAATAGGCAGTTTATACATGTAAACAAATGTAAATGCCAATTATGCAATCATATTTTAAACATCATTCATTGCCTATGAAGCCTGAAGAAAGGTATTGTTATTTGTATATCCTCAAAAAAACAGTTTGTACCTTACACTGTATTTTGAAATTATTATGTACACATTACTCATAAGTATAGAAGGAAGCTAAAAAGGCTTAAGAAACCAAAAATAATCCATACTTTTATTGGAAAAATTTATTATAACTGTGTCATGCAAAACATCCTATTTTATACTGCTTAAATTGAACACTTTCAAAATGAGAATGAGAATTTTGTTCCAGAAAATGGGCAGGCAGTAGTAGAGTTAGCATTTATTGAGCACTTAATATATGCAAGGTAATCCATAGCATGTACTGTAGTTTTCTTATTTTTAATTATTATTATTGAGATGGAGTTTTGCTCTTGTTGCCCAGGCTGGAGTATAGTGGCAGGATCTCAGCTCACTGCCACCTCTGCCTCCTGGGTTCAAGCAATTCTCCTGCCTTGGCCTCTTGAGTAGCTGGGATTACAGGCACCCACCACCATGTCCAGCTAATGTCTGTATTTTTTAGTAGAGACAGGGTTTCACCATGTTGGCCAGGCTGGTCTCGAACTCCTGACCTTAGGTGATTCACCCGCCTTGGCCTCCCAAAGTGCTGGGATTACAGGCATGAGCCACCATGCCTGCCATCACTTTTAATTCTTTACAGATCCTAGAAGGTGAGAATGTATGTATGTAATTAAGAGATATATTATTAGCTTGGTGTGGTGGCTGACACCTGTAATCCCAGCTACTCTGGAGGCTGAGGCAAGAGAATTGCTTGAAACCAGGAGGTGGAGGTTGCAGTGAGCCGAGACCACACCACTGCACTCCAGCCTGGGCAACAGATTGAGACTCCAACTCCAAAAAAAAAAAAAAAAAAAAAAAAAAAAAAGCTGGTTTATTTTTTTTCCTTCAAATATTAACATAAATAATAAATATACTGACTATACTACATGCCCTTCATCCTGACAAAAAGTCAATCATTTCTTCATTTTTTTTTTCTGACTGAGGAATAAAAGCTGTTCCAGAACTGAGATGTAGCATTATATTTCCCACCAAAAATATCCCAAAGCAATGTAATTATTTAAAATAATAGGAATATAGCAAATTGACATGGAGAAATTATTACTCATAGATAAAAATGGTAGAGATACAGACTAAATTTTCTACAAGGTCCTTTACATTTAAAGACCTTGTAATGTGTTTGGAGAAAGGGGAAATAAACATAGAAAGCAAAGGACATTGGAAGTGATACAAAACAATTCACAATGGAAAAAAAGTGACATTAAAATGTAGGGTGCAATAATAATAATAGGTCATAAAATAAGTACTCAAGATTTCAGTGGAAAAAGAATTTAATGTGAACTTTAGTAACCTAGAGATCATTACTTAAAAGCATGAGCTTTATCTGCGACTCAAAGAATTCTGAGAATTTGGGTAGTTGGAAAAATTGGGTGAGAGAAGTGATGGAAGAAAACTGCAGAATGTGAGTATTATTTAGCCAACTACTATTAGGATTATCCCTTTTAGGAAGGGAATGCTGACTAAGTGTAAAGTGTCTTGAATCTGAGGCAAACAATTCTTAAACAGAGTGAAAAATTATACTTTCTCTCCAGACATGTATGACAAGAGAACAATGTAAGAGCAACTAACAAAATTTCCTCCTTGCATAGAAATTCATCTGAAGATACCAAGAATATCCAAATATAATACCTAAGATATATACTAATATATTTAGTGTGAGTGAATAAACAAATCTGAAAATCTAAGTATAACACAATTTTCTCTATGTATGCTTTTAGGAGCTTAGTAATTAATAAATGAGTCTTTTTTCATCAAAGAAAAGAGCTATTCTGACACTAAGGAAGGAAAAAAAGTAGGTCATTCACATTGTCAAATGGAGATATTATTTTTGTTACAGAAATCCTTTAAAGGTTGGCTTTCTCTTGTGGGGAAAAAGGATAGTGGTCATCACATTAAAAAATGTCCAGTAGAGTAGAAAAATAACATACCTACTAATAATAAAGTTTAAAAAAACTAAAAATTTTAAAAAATACCAACAAAAAATGTACTAATAGGACCACTGCTCTATAAGAAGTATAACTTTGTTCTAAATACTTCACAACATTTTTTGAGTACTCTTAACTTGTGTCATTGACATAAAACAAAGAGAGTAAGAACAACTCAAAAGTCTTTATTGCTAGCATTTTTCTGTGACTGTTTTTAGTGTCAATATTGTGTGTAATTTAAAGTCAGTGTCCTGGGCTCAGGGAGGCCTAATTATTTCTTCTTCTTCCTCACTATTTCATGCTTACTTCCCTAGTCCAATCCTCCATCTCCTGCTTGGTTTACTGACACAGTGACCCAGTATATACTCTCTCCTTTCATTCTATTATATTATCCTCCCGAATGTTGTAAATTGGAGTTGGCATTTTTAAAAAAACGTAAATCGCAAAATAGTAAATATTTTAGGTTATGTGAGAAATAAGGTCTCTGTTGCAAATACTCAACTCTGCTTTTATAGGTGTGAAATCATCTGTAGGCAATATAAATAAATTGGCATGGCTGTGTTCCAATACAACTTTATTTCAATAAAAAGGGCTATGGTTTGCCAGCCCATGTTGTGGAACATGTATTTATTAAAGTGGCTGTGGATTCACTAAGATAAAGTGGGCAATGTATGCTTCAAGAAGTGGGAGAATGATAAGTGAATACATACCATATGATGGGAAGACTGCAGCTATTAAAGTATAATATCTTAGAGCACCATAGAAGAGATGTTATCTTTGTCTTGAAACCCTATGCACTATTTCATTTCTCTAGGCTTTAACCACACCATTCCCTGAAAGCAAAAAGAACTTTCACTACTGAAATCTTTGTTTCATCTTCATTTATGACGTAAATATTATTGCTAACTTTGTTCTGTCATAAATATTACCCACAAATTGTCTAAGCAAGAACTTGCTAATCATAAAATTCAACTTAAATATTATTTTCTCAGTATGATTTTCCTTGAGTATCCTTTTAACACGTTCTAATATATTTTACTGGAGGAATTCAAAGCACAAAATAATGATAGCTAAAATTTATTTTTTAAATGAGCTGTATAATTGATATAGAGTATTTCAATTATAAAAGAGAAAAAACAACCTGACAATCTAAGAATTATGTCTTCTTATACACATTAATAAATAAAGGCATAGTGGTTCTGAATAGTTAATTTATTTTCCTAAATTTAGTAAAAACGTGTGTTAAATATTTGCTTGAAACTGCAGAAGCAGAATTTCTTTTCTTTATACCAGCCTATCTCAATTATAGAACTTGTCAACTTTATTGCATTTATTTTTTTACACTTCTATTTGTAGCTCTGAGTTGAAAATTTCTGAAAGATAAATTTTTGTATGTCTAACGCTTTATATAGTTCATGAAACTTACTGTTCTAAAAAGGTTTAAGAAATAAATTTTAAAAAATAAATTTATAAAGTTGTCAAATGTGCTCAGATTTATTATCAATCTTTCCTGCCTAGTATATAACCATTTATCTATCCCTATGGACCATTATACATATATGAGAAAAGAGACAATGAAAGATTTACTTCCCAATTCAAGAAGCATGCTAGGTATTTATCAAAGTGACCTGCGGACAAACTACATCCCTTGAAGATATAATCAATTAAACTATACTGGGCTGAGGGAAGGGTTCAATTTTATATTGTTGGAACCATGTAATATAATGTCAACAATAAGGCATATGGATACATTATGAGATGAACAGACTCCAGAATGCCATCACCAACACTTTATAAACTTTGAGTTTCTGCTTTTAACACCAGATCACATAGGTAAGTTTGGATTGATAGACTAGATTTTTCTCAGTCTCACCATCGCTTCCGGCTACTGTTGCTGGTATCAAGGAAATATATATATATATATATAAAATATGTATACATAATATATCATATATTATATGTATACATAATATATCATATATGTATACATATTATATATGTATAATATGTATTATATTATATATTATAGGTTATACATATCATTTTATATACATATCATTTTATATATCAAATGTATATCTTTCCTTGATACCAGCAGCAGTGGCCAGAAGCGATGGTGAGACCAAGAAAAATCTAGTGTGTGTGTATATATATATATATATATGTATATATATATAAAATATATTATATATGTATATATATATAAAATATATTATATATACTAGATTATATATTATGTATAATATATATTACAATATATAATGCATAATATATAATATGTAACTATATGCTTAATATTTAACTGTAAATTGCCCTTTTTAAGGTATTTTTGTTAGCCTGAGCAGACTAAGACAGTTTGATGAAATGTATTATTTATAATGCCTTTATTATTAAGCAATGACATTTTTTAAAAATTGATCACATATTTTTTAAAAAATTGATATCACATATTTCAGATATATAAAATATTATATTTTAGGAATAAAACCTACTGTGATTATAGATTTTTTACCTTTTATATTTATGGCTACCAAAATTTTAAATAATTCATTTTTATTAAGTAGTTTATACTTTAAATATCTTATATTACAGCAATGCTATTCTGACAGTAACTACTTGGAGTTAGGTCAAACTTCACCAGTTTAGGGCACAATCTCCCACAAGACTGTCCTTAGATAAGACAGTTGCTGCAAGCTTAGAAGTTCCTAGGCCACACACATTTCTGACCAAATGGCTGTAATTTCAGGAGTTCCCTCTCAGCTTCCATAATTTACTAGAATGAGTCATAAATCTTCGAAAAGCATGATACTTACAATTACAGTTTTGTTATGAAGCAGGCAAATCAAGACTAGCCAAAAGAAAAACCCATAGGGAAAGGCCTGGGAGGGTCTTAAAGGCCACATTTTCATGTCCTCTCTGAGTGGAGTCAGAACACATCACCCTCCTGGCGTTTCAGTGCATATCAGCAACCAGGCAGTACACTCAAGTATTAATTATGTTTTATTATATAGATGTGATTGTTCAATTCATTGGCCACATGATTGAACACAATCTCTATCCCTTATTTCCTCTCAGTAGGTTGAGCTGATACCATAAGACTCAAAACTCCCAATCTCTAATCACATGTTTGGTCTTTTTCATATAGCCTGTCCCCATTCTAAAACTATCTCCAGGCCCATCAGAGTCCCCTCATTAGCATGAACTCAGGTGTGATCCTAGAGGCCCATAATAGATAGCAAAGACACTAACAAACCTGGGGAATGTCAAAGATTGAGAGATTCCATCCCAGAAACGGAGAAAAAAGTCCAAATTTTTTATTATCTAAGAATTACACTAAGATTTCACTTTAATTTTTAAAAGAAAACCATTGAAATAAAATATTATACTCAGAACAAGTCAAGAGATCTTAAGTATAATCTCAGTTTCAATCAGGCTAAATGCAAGTTCAATGGGTGTTTTAGAATAGCCTGTTATAGCTATCACATTAATGGGTAGATAGCACAATAATTCATATGAACGTCAATAACTTCTAACTTTGGAAATATTTTTGTTTCTGGTCTAATTGAGCATGGTCAAAAGAGTAAATCAATCTGATATAATGCAACCCATTTTTATAACCCTCTGACAATGAGGGAACAACAAATACCAGTCTCATTTTTCACAGAATCATTTTGGGAAGAAGATAAACTTAGATTGTATAATCCTTGTCAAGTCCTAAAATGTAATCATCCACATATTATTTGGGAAAAATTTAAAACCCATCTTCTTGCCCTCAAATTTGTCAACATAATTTAAACAGGGGCAAATTACTTAACTTCCAATTTGATTTTTTAAATCTAAAATTAGACAAAGGAGATACTGGTTTATATAATCAAAAAAAAGTACCCTGTTAATTATTGTTAAATTTTTAAGCATGAAATATATAAATATTTTTGAATTTTTTTATGTTGTAATGAAATATTGAGAATATAAAGTTTTGTGACATAGTGTTTCGGACACTTCTACCTTCTCCCTGCATCTGCAAACCTTAGAGCCTATGACAAAAATTACTTAATAGTTTTAATTAATGGCTATAATGGAGAAAAACAACAAATTTTACATTACAATATTTCACATACTGTTTTGTCTAAAAATTGGCAAAATCATGTTTCTTTCATTAATTTGAAATCATTTTATTATTTTGAGAATACTTCAAATCCTAATAAACATAACTTAGACAATAAAAAATGGTGCATTTGTTTTAAATATTTAATATATTACTATCATCTGCACAAAAATATTAGAATTATCAAAATTACAAATTGAAGGTAAATTTTAAGTAGTTATTTTTAACAAGGCTAAATAGCAGTAGGTGGCAGATTAAAAATAATTTATTTCACTTTTGATGGTCATGCCTATCTTTCAGAATGTCAATCTTGCAATTTGAAAATGTATATGAAAAATATATATTTCTTTTTGTTTTTTCCATGTAGCTTATCTGTTCATTATATATTGACAGTAATAACATTGTTTGAATTGCTACATTTCTCCTCAGGTAACAAATAAATCTAACCCAAAAAATAGCAATGACATATGGAGGACAATTTAGTGGAAATGATTTCACATTTTTATTCATTCATGTTAGAGGTTCTATGTTGCTCTGGCCTCCAGGGCATGAATCTTTCATTTGGGAACTACCCAGCAGGTCCATATTGCTCTGAGATGACTGCCAGTCACAGTTTGCTACAGTCATCACAGAGGGATGGGCAAGTGAGCCAGCCTGGCCAAAAAGAGTGCACTGTCTCTCGATGGGGGCAATTTCTATAAAGAAAAGAAGTAAGAAACATGATTCCAACTTCTCCCCACCCGCCCTGGCACCTGAAAAACAGATACTATCTATTCTGTTTTTTGAGGTTAACAATGTAATGTGGGTCTAGGAACAGTCATGTCTCTCATCACTTTGGAAGAATGTATTTGCAGAAGAGTACGAAGCCGGTATGCAAAGAGAAAAGACAGACTGAAATAAGATACAGAGAAATAAAATCAAGAACTCTGATGGTATTTCTGAGTACTTGCATACAGCTTGTTTGAAGATAGTTCAACAAATAAATTTCAGTTACATCAACTAAAAAATTGTTTTATTCATAAGAGATGTCTTGGTTGTCTGTTCATAATAAGCACTAGAGTTATGAATAACTTACCACTGTGGAAGTACCGTAAACACCTAGAGACACCATACTTTTTAATAAGCACTAGTGCAAGTTTCTTTGGGGCTTGAGAAATGTTTCATGGGCCTAAACTGATGCCAACTATTGGAAATTTACCTCACTATACTCTGAACATCAGATAAAATATTTGTTTAATGATATGTTCATGTGAGAGGGAGGAATTGTATCATTGGAGTGCAATAGGCATAAAGATATCTTATATTCTCTATGGAAAAAAATATAAGAAATTAAATAGTGTAACTCACTTTTTATTACATAAAATTAGGTATTTCTCAAAGGCCTGTTAAAACCCAAATATAATATCATTGAGGGTAATTTTTAAATCATGCTTTGTATTTATACATCATTATTCATTCTAGTTTTCTGCATACTTATGGTCATTTTAGTGTACTATATTTGTCATAAAAATTATTCTTTTTAGCAACAGTTGAATAATTAGCATTATTTAGCATAGAGCTATATGAGAAGGTTACTTATTTTTGTAAATAACAAAACCATAAAAATATAGTTTTGATGTAAAGTTAGAAAAAAAAGAAAATTATAGAATCAGGTAATCTTTGAGACTATAAATTAAAACATTGAACTTTTGGTTTCTATCCCACTATGTAAGGAGCTTGGAAGTCATCACTCACCCTCACAATAAATAAAACACTGAACAAACAGAAAATAAATAACCCATTTTAAATTTGTCAGAGTAATGAGATTAGAGAGCAAATCTAAGGCCTCCAAATTTTAGAGACCACAGGCAGATACACAGAATTACAGCTTACTTGAGCAGAAGCACAGGAACAGAAAGGACTGCTGAAAATAGTACCATGGTAGGAAAACTCCAATAAGTTTGATAGTTTAACATGCCAGGGTGTCCAGTCTTATAGTGATGTCCACACTTCATGAGTTTTACCATTAGGAGCTCTGCCAGGTTCATAATAAAGATTGAAGAAAAATCCCTGCATGCTTTTAGCAGTGTAGGGAAAATGTAACTATTTTGAAATATACCAAGACCATTCTGTTCTCCTTAACAAGGCTTGCCTTCAATAGAAACTATTTTACCAGAGCCTAACTGAGCCAAGAGAAATTACATACTTGATTTAAAATATAGTGTATTAACAGAAAACCTGATGTATAATAAGACTAGCAGATCATGAGATGATTGCCATTGAAAAGATAGTTTGTCACTCACAGTTCCCAAGAAGAAGGGGCACGCTACATCCCAGGGGTCCATGCAGGGAAGCATGGGGTCAGTCAAGAGGCTGGAGGGAGAGAGTGAGAAGGAAGGAACTGCATGCAAAAACCTTTGTGTGGTTTCCTTGGGAAGTGGTATGGTATAGCTCTGTGTCCCCACTCAAATCTCACCTTGAATTGTAATAATCTTCACGCGTCATGGGAGAGAACCAGTGAAAGGTACCTGAATCATGGGGGTGGGTTTTTCCCGTGCTGTTCTTTTGATAGTGAATAAGTCTCATGAGATCAGATAGTTGTATAAAGGGGAGTTCCCCCGCACATTCTCTCTTGCCTGCTGCCATATAAGATGTGACTTTTCTTCCCCTTTGCTTTCTGCCATAATTGGGAGACCTCCCCAGCCATGTAGAACCGTTAGAACTGTGAGTCAATTAAACCTCTTTCCTTTATAAATTACCCAGTCCTGGGTATGTCTTTAATGATAGTGTGAGAACAAACTAATAAGGTAATTTGGTACCAGTAGAGTGGGGTGCTGCTGTAAAGATACCCAAAAATGTAGAAGTGACTTTGAAACTGGGTAATAAGCAGAGGTTGAAACAGTTTGGACAGCTCAGAAGAAGACAGGAAAATTTGGAACTTCCTAGAGCTTTGTTAAATGGTTTTGACCAAAATGCTAATACTAATTAGCATTATTAATAATAATTATTATTAATAATAACAATAATTGTCCATATCTTATGGACAATGAAGTCCAGGCTGAGAGGGTCTCAGAGGAAGATGAGGACCTTGTGGGAACCTGGAGCAGAGGTGACTCTTGCTATGTTTTAGCAAAGAGATTGGTGGCATTTTGCTTCTGCCCTAGAGATTTATGGAACTTTGAACTTGAGAGAGAATGATTTAGGGAGTCTGGCAGAAGAAATTTCTAAGCAGTGAAGGGTTCAAGAGGAAGCAGAGCCCAAAAGTTTAAAAAATTTGCAGCCTGACAATGCAGTAAAAAGGAAAAGCCCATTTTCTGGGGAGATATTCAAGCCCACTGCATAAATTTGCATAACTAACAAGGAGCCAAATGCTATTCTCCCAGACAATGGGGAAAATGTCTCTGGGGCATGTCAGACACCTTCACAGTAGCCCCTCCCATTACAGGCCCTGAGGCTGAGCAGGAAAACATGGTTTCCTGGCCCTGAATCCCAGCTGCTCCAAACTTGGCTAAAGGGGCCAAAGTACAGCTCAGGCCATGGCTTCAGAGGGTGTAAGCCCCAAGCCTTGGCAGTTTGCACATGGTGTTGAGCCTACAGGTGCATATAATCCAAGAATTGAGGTTTGGGAACCTCCACCGAGATTTCAGAGGATGTATGGAAATGCCTGAATGTCCACGCAAAAGTTTGCTGCAGAGGCATGGCCCTCATGGGGAACCTCTCCGAGAGCAGTGCAAAAGGGAAATGTGAGGTGTGAGCCCTCACACAGAGTCCTCACTGGGGCACCGCCTAGTGGAGCTGTGAAAAGAGGGTTACCTTCCTCCAGCCCCGAGAATGGTAGATTCACTGACAGCTTATACCACGTGCCTGGAAAAGCTCCAGACACTCAATGCCAGCCCATGAAGGCAGCTGGGAGAGAGGCTGTACCTTGAAAAACCACAGGGATAGAGCTGCCCAAGACCATTGGAATTTACCTCTTGCATCAGCATGACCTGGATGTGAGACATGGAGTCAAAGAAGATCATTTCGGAGCTTTAAGATCTGACTGTCTCACTAGATTTTGGACTTGTAAGGGGACTGTAGCCCCTTTGTTTTGGCCAATTTCTCCCATTTGGAATGGGTGTATTTACCCAATGCCTGCATGTCCATTGTATCTAGGAAGTAACTAACTTGCTTCTGACTTTATAGGCTCATAGGCAGAAGGGACTTGCCTTGTCTCAGATGAGACTTTGAACTGTGGACGTTTGAGTTAATGCTGAAATGAGTTAAGACTTTAGGAGACTGTTGTGAAGGCACCATTGGTTTTGAAATGTGAGGACATGAAATTTGGGAGGGGCCAGGGGTGGAAAGATATGGTTTGGCTGTGTCTCCACCCAAATGTCACCCAGTATTATAATAATCCCTGGCTGTCAAAGGCGGGGCCAGGTGGAGATAATTGAATTATTGGTTTTTCCCCTACTGTTCTCATGGTAGTGAATAAGTCTCAGATGACCTGATAGTTTTATCAATGGGAGATCCCCTTCACAAGCTCTCTCTTGCCAGCTGCCTTGTAAGATGTGTCTTGCTTCCCCTTCATTTACAACCGTGATTGTGAGGCATCCCCAGCCATGTGAAACTGTGAGTCAACTAAACCTCTTTCATTTATAAATTATCCAGTCTCAAGTATGTCTTTATTTGCAGCAAGAGAAAAAACTAATACACTTGCCTTGTCTCAGATGAGACTTTGGACTATGGACTTTTGAGTTAATGCTGAAATCAGTTAAGACTTTGGGGGACTGTTGGGAAGGCATAATTGGTTTTGAAATGTGAGGACATGACATGGGATTTGGAAGGGGCCAGGAGTGAATTATATAGTTTGGCTCTGTGTCCCCACCCAAGTCTCACCTTGAATTGTAATAATCTCCATGTGTTGTGAGAGGGACCCGGTGGAAGGTAATTGAATAACGGGGGTGGGTTTTTCCCATGCTGTTCTTGCGAAAGTGAGTAAGTCTCACCAGATATGATGGTTTTATAAAGGGGAGTTCCTCTGCACATGCTCTCTTGCCTGCTGCCATGTAAGATGTGTCTTGCTTTCCCTTCACTTTCTGCCATGATGTGAAGCCTCCTCAGCCATTTGGAACTGTGAGTTAATTAAACTTCTTTCCTTTATAAATTACCCAGTCCTGGGTATGTCTTTATTCGCAGCGTAAGAACAAACAAATGCAGGAAGGAACAGGCAAGGTCTGGTCAGCAGTCTTAGTGTTGGTGACTTTGAATAATACCAGCAGGTTCCAGGGCATAAGGTCTCACTCTCTTTTTTTCTGGTACCTGGTCCTGGGGCAATTAGGGCAGATGGATCATGGCCTGGAATGTGAGAGCTCCATTAGGAAGGGGTTGGGGTGTGGGCTCCAGATTAATTGGTTTGTATTGAAAAGCATGCTCATGGGTCAGTTGTTTAATATCTCAAGAAATTGGCAAACCCTATGGGGGCAAACTTTAGGGTTAACAAGGCCCCAAATGTCAAAGCATCAGAATATGGAAAATAAAATTCATGGTTAATATAATACTCAACTCAAGGTCCCTCTAACCTCATAATAGCAAAAAGAAAGACACAGCTCAAATGGCCATCACCTGAAAAGTGAATAAACAAAATATGACATACAGAATATTATTTGGCAATAAAATAATAAAGTAATGATCAATGCCACATCATAGATGAGCTTTGAAAACATTTCACTAAGTGAAAGAAGTGAGTCACATGTATTTAAATACTAATAATGGTTGTACAACTCTATGAATATACTAAAATAGAATGCATTAAAAATAACTGTAAGTGGATGACATTAGGGTAAGCAGAGTGTATTTCATAAAATTTTTAAATGTAATACACAAACACTAAGCTGATATTGCAAGAAGAGTAAAATCATCAATAGCTACCCTATATTCCGGTAATAATTACATGGTAGTAGAAGTAGTGTTGCATTCACAATAACTTCAAAAAATATAAAATGCCCTGGGACATTAACACCGTAAGAAAATTATGAAACTAATTAAGAGCCGTAAAAGCAGTAATTTTTAAAATGGAGAGAAAGTCCATTATTATGGACATTAAGTAGTCAATTTTATAATGAAACCAATTTTCTTAAAATAATGTATAAATCTAATTGTATCAGAACAGAGTATTGATGAGTTTTGAGGGTTGGGGTTGGAGCTTCAAAATTCCAAATATTACATGATTTAATATAAATTTAATATTAGAGCTTTTAAAACATCAAAATTGTGTTTTGGAAACAGAATAGATAATGAGATTCTAAATTTCAAAACAAAATCATCATATGAAAATTATTTATAATATTAATAGTGTCACCATTATATTTAGTAGAAAATCAAAATTATTAGATAAATGACCTTGAGAAACCTACTAATATTTTGGAAAATAGTAAAGTCAGTGGTGAGGAGCCAAGACGGCTGATGTGTACTTCCCACTGAGAAGATTGAAAACGGTGAGTGAATCCTGCTCCATCATCCCAGGTATACAGGTTCTCTCACTTGGACTGACTAGGCAGTGGGTGCAACACATGCAGAGTGAGGAAAAGCAGGGTAGAGCAATAACCTGGGAGCCTCATGGGATAAGGGGAGCTCCCACACCCAGCCAAGGGAGGTGGTGAGTGACTGCTACCCTGCCAGGAAACTATGTCTTTTTCATGGATCTGTGCATCCTGCAGATCAGGAGACCTCCTCATGTGACCACCTCACCAGGGTCTTGAGTCTGAAGCAGAGCTGTGCTACCTGCTTGCATTGTGGCCAGCAGCAGCAAGCTGGACACTGCCTAAGACGACAGAGTTCCTGAGGGTAGGAGTGGCTGCCATCACTGTGACTCCAGTCAGCTGTTTTCCATGGCTGGTGGAAGGAGACTGGGCAGTTTGGATCCAGAGGAATTTCCCACAGTGCAGCACAGTGGCTGTGGCAGATCATGGCCAGACTGCTTCTTTAGGTGGGACCCAGATCCATCCCTCCTCACTGGGTGAAGACTCCCTGCAGGAATTGTAGCAACTCCAGCAAGAGGTTTTCAGACAGAACTCTGATATCCATGTGAAGGAGGCCCTGGGGGAGGGGTAGCCATGGTTTTGTGTTCAGTGGACCTAGTCTTTCTTGCCTGCTGGCAGTCCAGATCAGTATATTCTCCCCAGTGTAGCCAAACCTCCTCAGCCAAGGGGCAACCAGACTGCTTCTTTAAGCAGGTCCCTTATCCCATGCCACCTGACTGGGTGAGACATCCAACCAGACATCTCACACAGGAGCATCCCAGCCAGCATCAGCTCAGTGCCCTTCTGGGATGGAGCTCCCAGAGGAAGGAGCAGACAGCTGTCTTTGCTGTTCTGAAGCCTCCAATGGTGATACTTCCAGGTGCAGGAGGGACCCAGGTAAATTGGGTGTGGAGTGGTCCCCCAGTAGACCATAGCAGCCCTACAGAAGAGGGGCTTGACTGTTAAACACAAACAAACAAACAAACAAACAGAAAGCAACAACAACATCACTGAAAACACCCTACAGATACCTTATCCAAAGGTCAGCAGCCTCAAAGATCAAAATTAGGAAAACCCATGAAGATGAGAAAGAATTAGTGAAAAAACATTCAAAACTCAAAAAGCTAGAGTGTCTCTTCTCCTCCAAATGATCACAACACCTCTCCAGCAAAGGCATAGAACTGGGCTGAGGCTGAGATGGATGACTCAACAGAAGTAGACTTCAGAAGGTGGATAAAAACAAACTTAGCTGAGCTAAAGGACCATGTTCTGAGCCAATGAGAAGAAGCTAAGAACCATAATAAAACATTACAGAAGCTGTTAACCAGAATAACCAGTTTACAGGGGAACATAAATGACCTGGCAGAGCTAAAAAACACAGCATGAGAAATGTACCATGCAAACATAAACATCAATAGACAATAGACCAAGCAGAGAAAAAAATCTCAGAGCTTGAAAACTATCTTGCTGAAATAAGACAGGCAGACAAGGTTAGAGAAAAATAAAATAAAATTACAAAAGAATGAACAAAACCTCCAAGAACTATGGGATTATAAAGACTGAACTTAGAACCGACTGGGGTAACTGAAAGAGACGGGAGAATAGAACAAAGTTGAAAAACATACTTCAAGATATTATTTAGCAGAATTTCCCCAACCCAGCAAGACAGGTCAACATTCAAATTCAGGAAATCCAGAGACACTCCATGAGAAGATCCACCCCACGACACATAATCATCAAATTCTGCAAAGTCAAAATGAAGGAACTAATGTTAAGGATGGCCAAAGAAAAAGGCCAGGTCACCTACAAAGGAAAGCCCATCAGACTAACAGTGGACCTCTAAAAGAAACCCTACAAGCCAGAAGACATTGGGGGCCAGTGTTCAACATTCTTAAAGCAATAAATTTCTAGCCCAGAATTTCATATTTGGCCAAACTAAGCTTCATAAGCAAATAAGAAATAAAATCCTTTTCCAACAAGCAAATGCTCAGGGAATTTGTCACCATCAGGCCTGCTTCCTGAAGGAAACACTAAATATGGAAAGCAAAAACCATTACCAGCTACAATTACTATAAAAAACCATTACTATCAAAAACACATTGAAGTATACAGACCAAGGACACCATGAAGCAACTACATTAACAACTGCAAAATAACCAGCCAGCATCATGATGACTGGATCAAATTCACACATAATAATATTAACCTTAATGTAAATGGGCTAAATGTCCCAATCAAAAGACACAGAATGGCAAGTTGGATAAAAAGACAAGACTTATTGGTGTGCTGTATTCAAGAGACACATCTCATGTGCAAAGACACACATAGGCTCAAAACAAAGGGATGGAGGAAAATTTACCACGGAAATGGAAAGCAGAAAAAAGCCAGGGTTGCAATCCTAGTTTTTGACAAAACAGATTTTAAACCAACAAAGATCAAAAAGACAAAGAAGCCATTACCTAATGGTAAAGTGTTCAATTCAACAAGAGCTAACTATCCTAATTATATTATATATGCACCCAGTTTCATAAAACAAGCTCTTAGAGACTTACAAAGAGACTTAGACTCCCACACAATAATAGTGGGAGACTTTAACCCCCCACTGTCAATATTAGACAGATAATTGAAACAAAATATTAACAATGATTTTAAGGACTTGAACTCAACTCCGGGTCAAATAGACCTGATAAATATCTACAGAACTCTCCACCCCAAAACAGCAGAATATACACTGTTCTCAGTGCCACATGGTACTTACTCTAAAATTGATCACATAATTGGAAGTAAAACACTCCTCAGCAAATGCAAAAGAACTGAAATTATAACAGTCCCTCAGACCACAGCACTATCAAATAAGAACTCAAGGTTAAGAAACTCATTCAAAACCACACAACTTCATAATAACTGAACAAGTTGCTCCTGAATGACTCCTGGGTAAATAATGAAATTAAGGCAGAAGTCAAAAAGTTATTTGAAATCAATAAAACCAAACAAACAATGTACCAGAATTTCTGGGACACAGCTAAAGCAGTGTTAAGAGGGAAATTTATAGCACTAAGTGCCCACATCAAAAGGTTAGAAAGATCTCAAATCAGCATTTTAATATCACAACTGAAAGAACTTATAACCAAGAGCAAACAAACCCCAAAGCTAGCAGATGACAATAAATAACCACGATTGGAGCAGAACTGAAGGAGACAGAGACATGAAAAACCCTTCAAAAAAAATCAATGAATCCAGGAGCTGATTTTTTGAAAGAATTAATAAAATAGATGGACCACTAGTGAGACTAATGAAGAAAAGAGAGGATAAAATAGACACAATGAAAAATGATAAAGGGGGTATCACCACTGACCCCACAGAAATACAAAAAACAATCAGAATACTATAAACATCACTATGCAAATAAACAAGAAAATCTAGAAGAAATTAATACATTTCTGGACACATACACTCTGCTAAGACTGAACCAGGAAGAAGTTGAATCCCTGATAGACCAATAACGAGTTCTGAAATTGAGACAGTCATAAATACCCTACCAACCAAAAAAAGCCCAAGACAGATGGATTCACAGATGAATCCTACCAGAGGTACAAAGACGATTTGGTATCATTTCTTCTGAAGCTATTTCAAACCATAGAAAAGGAGGGACTCCTTCCTAACTCATTTTGTAAGGTCAGCATCATCCCGATATCAAAACCTGGCAGAAATATAACAATAAAAAAAAAAACTTCAGTTCAATATCCCCAATAAACATTGATGCAAAAATCCTAAAGAAAATACTAATAAACCGAATCCAGCAGCACATCAAAAAGTTTATCTACCATGATCAAGTCGGCTTCATCACTGGGATGCAAGGCTGTTTCAACATATGCAGATCAATAAATATAATTCATCAAATAAACAGAACTAAAGACAAAAACCACGATTATCTCAATAGATGCAGAAAAGACCTTCAATAAACATCAACATTCCTTCATGTTAAAAACTCTCAATAAACTAGGTATTGAAGGAACATATACAATATATAATATGCTCAGCATCACTAATCATCAGAAAAGTACAGGTCAAAATCACGATGACATATTACCTCACATTTCTTATAATGACCATTATTTTAAAAAAAAGGTAAGTATTGGCAAAGATGTGGGGAAATTTGAAACATTATATATTGTTCCTTGGAATGTAGAATGAAATAGCCGCCATGGAAAATAGTATGGAGGTCCCTTAAATAAATTAAGGATCTGTATAATATATCTGCATTTCCATGTTTATTATCAGCTGTACTCACAATAGCCAAGATTTGGTAACAACCCAAATGTCTATCAACAGACTAACAGACAAAGAAAATGTGCTATAGACATAGAATGGGATATTATTCAACCTTAATAAAAAGAAATTCTGGGCTGGGCATGGTGGCTCACAGCTGTAACTCCAGAACTTTGGGAGGCCCAGGTGGGCAGATCACCTGAGGTCAGGAGTTTGAGACCAGCCTGGCCAATATGGTGAAGCCCTGTGTCTACTAAAAATACAAAAATTAGCCAGATGTTGTGGCGGGCACCTGTAATCTCAGCTACTCAGGAGGCTGAGGCAGGAGAATTGCTTGAACCCGGGAGGCAGACGTTGCAGTAAGCCGAGATCGCGCCATTGCACTCCAGCCTGGGCAACAAGAGCAAAACTCTGCCTCTAAATAAACAAATATTAAAAATAAATAAATAAAAAGAAATTCTGCCATTTGTGACAACATGAATGAACCTCCGGGACATTATTCTTAGCGAAGTAAACCAGTCACAGAACAAATACTACATGATTCTACTTATATGAGGCATCGAAAATTGTTAAACTATAGAAGCAGAAAATAAAATGATGGTTGCTAGAGGCTAGGGGTATGGATAAATGGGGAAATTGTTGCTTAATGAGTATAAGATTTTTGTTATGCAAGACGTATGCGTTCTAGAGATCTGCTACACAAAACAGTGCCTAAAGTTAACAATATGGGATTTCTGGGTCAAATGGTATTTCTGGTTCTAGATCCTTGAGGAATCACCACACTGTCTTCCACATTGATTGAACTAATTTACACTCCCAACAACAGTGTAAAAGTGTTCCTATTTCTCCACATCCTCTTCAGCATCTGTTGTTTCCTGACTTTTTAATGATCACCATTCTAACTGGCATGAGATGGTATCTCATTGTGGTTTTGATTTACATTTCTCTAACGACCAGTTATGATGATCTTTTTTTCATATGTTTTTTGGCTGCATAAATGTCTTCTTTTATATTATATAAATAATAACTGAGGCAACCTGGAACCAATAGAAATGATAATACATCTAAAAGAGCTCTCTCTTTTACATATATTATATGAAAAAATATTTACGAAAAAGTAATCATATGATTTGATTATATTGCTGGAACCCCTGAATCTCACTGACAAAAGCCAGGACTGTCTCCGGATATTTTATTTGCATTTTAGACTATGCTCCTCTTTCTTTAATGTTTTTTGAGTTATCTCATTTGAAATCAAATTTCATAAATATGAAGAACATTCTAGCACTCTACCTCTCTCTCCTCATGTATTTATATATGCGTGTATATAAGTATATAATTATCACAACTAATGCCAGAATGACTATATGCAACTATATAGTTTTGCCTGTGTGCAAGTATTTTCCTGCAATAAAATATAGCTACAAATTGCTTATTTTAGTCAAATTTAATAATTTACAGTTAGAATTTTTTTATGTGTAATCACATTTTTTATACTTTATTTTTTCTTTTAATTTAAACTTCTACCAAATAAATTTAAAAATTTCTTATTTAACATGGAATATTACCAATATTTTATTTTTTCCCTAATCTGATGAATGAATAATGATATATTGGCAAATATTAGCATGGCTTATATTGGGTATATTTATACCAGCCATTTGTGTTTTTGATGTGCTATTTACCTGTCAAAAATTTTAATATTTTTAGAAAAATGTTTTGTATTACTAATTTTTTCTAAAATTTTAAAAAACTTACATTACAATTAATCTTCATCTGTTATACACACTGCAGAAAATGTTCCCTTCTATTACAACTTGTCTTAGTTCATGATGTCTTCTGTTATAAATAACTGTTTTGTTTAACGTCAAGTTTTATTACATCTGATTTTGTGTCTAATTTAGGAATGCAAGAAAGCCATTTTAAACATAACACCAAAGCAATTATCACAGAAAAATTAGTTGATAATTTAAGGATGTAAAAATTAATGAGCTTTTGAACAGAGAATCTAAATTAAAAATAAAAGAACAAGCAAGAAAAATAGGAAACATTCGTATTATATGTGATAAAGAGAGGATTATGTTCATCATTTATAAAATTCTTACAAATCATTATGAAAATATTAACTCAACAATAAAATCTGACCCAAAGTTTAACAGATAACATAAAATATTTTAAGGGTGTATGTGTATATATATAAAGATATATACAGAGAGAGTATATATGAAAGTCTCGTTGAGGAAGTTATGAAGAAACAGATAATCCAACACACTGCAAGCAGAAACCTTGTAAAAATTTCTGGATAAAGTTAACAAATATGCATACAGTTATGTAAAATATGCATAACATTACCAATTATTTACCCATATGAATAATTTAATAATGCTATGCCGTACTTTTATGATGGTATTAATTATAACATTGTTTATGGAAGCAGAAAATTTTAAGACAACCATGATAGATTAAATATATTTGTATCTGTAAAACAAAAACATGCCACTGATCCATTTGCTTTGACGTGTAAAAATGGGCAAAGCAAATTTTACGTAAAAAATAATTATACAAGACAAATTAATCCTCTTTTAAGTGTATAGATATAAAATATACTTTTATACAAAAAGATATATCTATGCAGATTAAGAATAATTAGAAAAATTTACTAGATACATGTTAGATGCTAACACAAATATCTGTGGCTGGTGACATAAACACAGATTTTTACATTTTTATCTTTAGCTATTTTTGAGATTTTTTTTAACAATTAAGAGGTTTATGTCTAATAATAAAGCAATTACAAAATTATTTACATTTTGAAGATATATCTATCATGAGAGAAGCTGTGGCTGATTCTAACAAAAGCAACAAAAAGAGAAAGTCCTGAGACAATAACTATCAACTGAGGATTTAAAAATTATCAAAATATTTAAATTAAAGAATAATTGATCTCCCTTCTTCATTTCAGAAGACTGTTTTCTTTTAGTGCCATTCTCTTTTTCTCATTATATCTTAGTATATTAGTTGCTTTGTCAATTTTTTGTGATTGTCACTACCATCTACTATTCTTGCTTCTTTTTTTCTCAGCTATTTCTTAGCATTTCATATCAGTCTCTGCCACTCAATTCTAAACTGCATTTTAAAAGTTGTTATTAGAATAATTGTTTGTTATTAATTTTAAAGGCATTACTTGATTTTGTCTTTACTTCTCATGCCTTCGTATTTTTATTCAAAATTATATTTAGTGAAGGAATCTAGAAAAGTGTCTAAACATTTCTTAATTTTGTTAGAAATCAAAAGCATGTATTTGCAGGTGGATGCTTCCATGGATCTCTAGGCACAAATATAACCAGTCAATTTTGACAAAACTGGTTTATTTTGCACTTAAATTTCAGGACTGAATTACTAAACTGATAATTTCCATAGCATTCTATTTAGGAAATTTTTAAAAAATTCATCATAGCTTTACCTCTGTTTCCTAATCTATGTCCTGCTAAAGAGCTATTGTTTATAGTATAAATGGATATTTTAACATATGTCTTAATAAAATATTGTTGAACATGCTGATTTAAACAAACGTAAATCTACATATTGCAGGGATTCTTAAACTTTCACAAATTTTAATTGGTACTAAATTATCTAAGGCAATTATTTATGGTTCTAAAATTTACTCGATCAGGAATCTTTTCATCACTCATTGAAAAAATTCTCTTATATTTCATGAAATACAATATTGCTAGCTAAACAATTTTTAATTTGTACATGACCTCTTCTTAAAAAGGTGACTTACATTCTGAGAGAGTTAAGGATTAATCTAAATTTGCATTCTCACTCTTTTTCTCGATATATACATTAATGAAAATGAATACTAATTGACAAACTAAATTTTACATAATTGTCATTTAACTCAAATCTAAACCAAGAGTTTGGAGACATAAAACCAAAGCTACAAAACCCACATCTATCTTGTTTTATTTGATAACGAATCATTACTCTATTAATAAAACATCTCTATTTCGTAGGTGAAAAAACTAGGAAGCAAAATTTAAGCTCTAGAAAATATCTAATATATGATTATAAAGAGGAGACGGTTAGACATCTGCCCCGAATCAATTGTTAAGATCTGTATACAATACCAAAGCGAAGTTTATTAGTCTACTTAAGTATATATTGATAAAGTTTGCCTTAAAACTTTGGGAATTTTTTTAAAAAGCTAAAAATAAATTAAAATCAATTTTGTAAAATTTGTCAAGCTTGAGTCTTTATTAGAATTACTAATTATCTGTATCATTTGATTGAGAAGACATATGATTCTGAGCACAGCAAGGGTTATGTAAAACCATTAACTGTCTCTCCCTCTAGATATAGCAAGTGATGTGTAGACATAAACTCAGCAGGGACCATCTTTATAACCATGCCCTGAGGGGAAGTGGAACATGCTTGAGTGGAATACTGTTAAATGAGCCTAATGTGACCCTCCTTTCTCTCTTCTACCATGTACTTATTCTCTGTAGGCCTTTATTGTTAAAATGTTGCATCACTTCCATTCCATTCAGTCAACACATAATATTGCACATTCCTTAAAAAAATACCCACAAAACTAATCTAATAAAAGTAAGCACTTAATCATGCAGAATGTCAATTATGCAAAACTCAGTAACTGTTTGGATTTTATAAAGAGCTTTGATATTGTGAAGTCATTTTGCTGCACAAACCGTGATTTACCAGGACCACAGGTTTGGCCTATCCTAGACAGAGATGAGACTGACTCTTTGCCTTCTCTCATAAACACGCCCTATGTCAATTACTTCAGAGATAGGAAGAAAGTTAAATTGGCCCTCAACCCTGATAGTTCTTGTTAGCATATCATGAAAAGTATCCCAGACTACCAGTGGAAGTCTTTAATCCTAAGCAATTAATGCTCTTTCATGCAAAAATATAGGTCCTGTTCTCACTTTGTAGCTCTATTGTTAGAATCAGAGCTCAAAAGGGAATTTTGAGTTCCAGTTGGATTCTCAAAAGAGAATTTTGATTAGAAAAAAGAAATCTTCCAAGTATATCATAACTCTACGTAAAATTTTTAGCTCTGTTGACAGATCCTGTAGAAAAAAAAAACAAGGTCAGAAATGATAAATAGTCACACGTTGGTGGCATTGGCTTTTTTACACAAAGTGGACAGTAAATGCCTCTCTTGATTTCTGAGATACATGAATTAAATAAGTGTCTGGACTGATAATTATCTTGGAGAAAATGATTTCAAGCCCAGGCTGTTCTGCAAGGAGTCAAGTGTGGTTGAACAGATGAAAAGGGTATAGAAGAAGGGAAAAATTATGTGACTAATAGGGGCTAGAATATGTAGTACTTTTTAGGCCACATTAAGAATGTTCGACTTAAGGTACTATTTTGAATAAGATGGTAGCAATAACATAATATGCAATGGAAGAGTGACTTAATCTGACATATTTATATACAATTGTTCTCAATGCCATATAGGGATTTGAAAATTAGAAATGGTAGTAGAAATACCAATTATAAGGCTTTAGTTATTGTTTAGGTAAGATAGAATATCTGATTATATTTTGAATGATAGTTGTGGGGCAGTGAATAGCCATTGATTTGAGATGTATATAGAATAAAGACATGCTAGCTTTTACAGATGAGTTAGATTTGTTATATGACAGAATGATGATAGATAATGATGTCTTCAAATTTTTTGTCCTAAGCAAGAGGAAGAATGGCATTGCCATTTAGGGCCAAGTACGAAGAGGGTAAATAAGAGTTTGTTCTAGAACATATTACATTTGAAGTGCCTTTAGTATGTCCAAGGGGATAATCAAGTAGGCAGTTGGCCATAGAAAAAGATGTTTAGGCAAACCATCAAGTTAGAGATAAAAATTATGGGGTTATTAACACAGAGGTGGCATGTAAAGACATGGGACTTGGCATCCTTTAAGGAAATAGAGTATGTACAGAAGAAAGGATGTCAGAAATTGAGATCTGGGTAATGCTGACCCTAGTGCTCAGAAAGATCATGAGAAAGAAGCAAAACAGGCTGAACTGAGGCAGCTGGAGAGCCGGTGTGGGGGGGTCACTGGATGATTTTAGGAAAAAGAGAATAATCATTGGAATCAAATGTTAGTGGCTAATGAGAATTAAAAACTAATCCTGGATTAGGAGAAATAATCTTTATTAATAAGACCCTGAGAATACAAACTTCTTTGCAATTTGGGAACAGAAATCTCAACTGAAATGAAATTAATAGAAAACTGGAGAAGAGGAATTTGGAGATAGTGCATACAGACATTTTTTCCTACAAATAGGACATAAATAATTGTATGAAGTTGTAGGTCAAGAGAAGATTTTTTAAGAGAGCAGATGGTGAACATAAGATGTTCTGTATGACATAATTATCTAGTAGAAAATGAAAGCATGCAATTACTCTCTCTCTCTCTCATTAAAACTTATAGGAAATTTGTTTGATATTTTAAAAACTTGCACATAGTTTGACCATGGCCTACATAGGTGGTTGAGCCTGAACGCAGAGACCTAAAAGACCATTGTTTTCAAAGATATAAATATTCTTTTCTGGTACAAAATAACTAAAAAAAATGGACTTCATTAATATTAGTTATCCAGTAATTGTGAAACCTATGCCATGCGTATCTCCAGTGGAAATTATTTTCTCACTACACAATTTGCCTACTCAGTCTTAAACATAAATAAAATAAATGTTTAAGACAGATATGTCCAAAAGTTGAGATCACACAATTAAAATACAGAAAAGGGATGAGAGAGATAAGCAAACATCAATAAGTAATATACTGAGTCCATAAACTAGAAAAAGGGCATTAATGTAATTCTTATTACATGATTTTGCATTTTCAAAGAGTATCATTTTATTAATCTAAAACTAGGTCTTTGAGAAGCAGAGCTAGTATGAGAAACACAAGATTAGCCATCACCAAGAAGACGAAGTTTGATCAAGGGAAAACTGGTACTATTTGTTAAAGCAGATTCACTTAAAAGGCTCCAACATATTTCCAAATACTGAACTAAAACATGGTACACAATACTAAAGTAAACTATAAAATGAGATGCATTTCATTACATTCATTACAGTCATCCCTGTGCATGTAAGGGGGACTGGTTCCAACATGCCTGCAGATACTGAACTCAGAGGATATTCAAGTTGCTGACATAAAATGGCATGATATTTGCACACTAACTATGCTCATCCTCCTATATGTTTTAAATCATCTCTAGATTACTTACAATACCTAAAACAATGAAAATGTTATGTAAATAGTTGTTATACTGTGTGTTTTTATTCATATTATTTTTACTGTTGTATTGTTAATTTTTTCTCAACTATTTTTTTATCCACAGCTGGTTGAATCTGCAGATATGGAACCTGAGATGCAGAGAGCCAACTGTACTCTAAATCTTGTTAGATATGTTGCTCCCTAAATTTAACACCTGTGTTTTTTTAATTTTTAAAAATTTTCCATTGAGTATGCAGAAAATTATCAGTATTTGTTTTCCTATCACATGGGAAAGTTTAAAAAAACTTTAAAACAAACTCAGAATTTTGGCTCTAAAAGGCTAGCAAAGGTAATAGTTTCAGCGCATTTATGAAATATTTCTTGCCTTGAGATCTGTTATTACAGAGATGAAACTGTTTTCTATGCAATCAATAAAATATTACTAAAAGTATAATCAGGAAAAATAAACTGTCACCAGACAATCTGCCACAATATTTTTTCAATTAATAGGATTGAAACTAATTAAACAATGTGCTATTAAAATGATGGTGTAAATCTCATATACATTATCATGTGTTAAATGTACCACACTAAATAATAATGCCTGTTTTACTCAAGTTTAAAAAGAATTCCTGAATTTTTTGTTTTTTTTTTAATGCTTTCAAAGAAATTATTTCAAATATTGAAATGTTACATGGAAAAAAGTGTCCACTTATCTAGGTTTAAGTATGAAGTTGATCCAGAGTGATTAGCTGGGCCATTGTTTCCCCTTAAAAAGATATGGAACTAAAATGCTAACAAAAACAATAAAAATTCAATTGCTACCTATTTCAGAATGCATCTCAGGGAAAAAGCAGTACATTTTAGTAAGAAAATGGGATGAAGGAAGTGTTTTTATGGCTAGAGAGTGAGTGCTACACTGCATTATAGTAAATGCACAAATAAAAGGAAATCTTAAGATATAAATTTCATTCAATAAACTGTAAATATTTCAACATTAACTATTTCAGTCATATGAGACTAGAACAAGTGTCTGAACATTACTTTGAAAATAAAAGATTGCAATTACCTAAATATGTGTATGATTTAATGTATATTTTAGAATATAGGATCTTCTCAAATTATTTAAATTTTTTTCCTATTGTATAACTTTAAAATTATAACCAATGTTAGTTTTAAATTTAAAGCATCTGAAATCCATTTTTGTCCTTAGTCCATCAAGCTCTGTCTATTCTGGGATTCTACATGTTTTCCCTGTAAGTTCACATCATTGGATCATCTCACTTTAGGCCCCATCAGTCTTGGTCTGGACACAATTAAGGAATTCCATCTCGGTGTTCAGACTGCCTATTAAGTCATTCCTTGCATCTAGACTAGCTTTGATGTGTGCGTTTTTTTTTTTTAATTTAAAATTAAAGGATGTTCATCCTGTTTCCCAAATCTAGGGCCTGCCTTATAATCTAATTGTATTTACTATTTTATTTCTGTTTCCTATGTTTGACATTTAATCTTTTAGTAGCTTGCCAGTACCTTTGTCCATGTAAGCCAAAGAGTCTATTAAGTTTGTGACATTCTCTTGGTAAATTAGAGTCATATTGAATTCATCCTCGTGGCTTCTGCCCATTTACATAAAGCAGATTTCCATAATGTCAACTGACTTTCTGCCTAGCTGCATGAATTTCTAAATGTATTCAGGTTTTATAATCCCTATTAGTACAACCTACTCATTTCTTGCTAGTTGTTAAATTCCACAATACCTATTTAAATCTGTGGCTGCTACCTGGGTTCCATTACCTTAGGTGCTGGTTATTATATTCTGAATGTCAGGCTTAATTTTCTCCCATCATATGATACCCCTATTGTCCCCACAGTTTCCTTCCTCAGTTTTCTGTTCCATAAAACTTACCAAGCTAGATCTAGCCATATGCCAAGATAGAACAGAGCTATGCAAGATGGCCCACTTCTAAAAACACTGAGTTAGTGCTTCTTTTGGATGTTATGATAGTAATACATTACTTGAGAATTTGCATTGTATTTATAATTTTTGCAGATTTTAAAAATAATTATATCATGTTTATGTTTATTTCTACTTTTTAATGGAAGCAGTTTCTGCCTTTATTGAATTCCATAGGTTAGAATGCAGGAAAAAAATAAATTTTTTAAACCATTTTAAACTCAACAAGATTTATGTGGAGAAGTGTTCAATTTGTAGCCTTTCTAACACATATTACTGCTTAGATCTATAAGATAGAACATGCAATAAAATGCAAAGCAATTAAATGCAAAAATGATAGTGCTCTTCTGTGTTTAACTGACATTGGCATAAGAAAGATTAAAAAATATTTAGTAGCATAAATACATATATTTAAGTATGAGAGGAAGTCAGTTTCTGAGTTGTAATATACTAAGTATTGGATGGAGATTATAATGATAGCTATTGCAATGCTGTAGAGTAAGTCAAACAATGTCTGATGATTTAATTTCTAGCTAAATGATTGTGTCTCTTGAATTTTTCAATAGCATCTACTTTGATGAGATTAGTTTATGTATTACAAGGCAACACAAGGAGAAATAATATAAATATTTTTATGAACCAAGATATTATCTGGTAAGTAAATTATATATTCTGAAGTAAAAACCAAAATAGTCATACTTTTTTTACAGGTGTATTTTCTATTTTCATATAATATTCTTTTGCTTTACCAAATACATTTCCACAATTTGGGCATCAAAATGAAAAAATGACTGAAATAAATTTTAAAATATTGAACATGTGTAGGTCCATGTTGACATTTTAAAAAGACAGGGGTAAGTATAAAAATAACTTATTTGCCACCAATATTACCCCAACTCTAATGAGTTTCTATCTTGAACTCATTAAAGAGGCCAAATTAAGCATAAATGATAAAATTTAAGGAAGTACTATAGTGTATCTCCTGTTGGTAATCAAAAGCTAATTTTTTTTTTGGAGAAGGCCAGCTAAAATTATGGAAAGAATGATACAATTAAAAAATCATTTGTTATTAAGTTGTTGAGTCAGTACATACTCATTATTGTAAGGAAAAAAATAAAAATAGTGAGTGAAAGATTATTGGGCATCCAATATTTGCCTGGTGCCAAAAGTATTATCTCACATATTTTTTGCTAATTACAAAAGGAAGAAAACATATCTTTATAATAGATGTGGTTTGTAATCATCTGAAAAAAAGAGATAAAAGTTAGCCTCATTTATTTTGGGGAAAACCTGATATTGGATGCCAACTGATGGAAAGCAATTCAAAATACCTAGCATTGCCTGTGTCATATTTCCGAAAAATATTTAACCTGAATCTTATCAGACATTTAGGTCTAATTTCTCATTTAGAGGAAATACAGTGTTTGAGGAAAAGCTTAAATGAAAGTAGGAGGAAAAAATTAGGCAAACCCAGTATGTAGGAAATTCTAACAAAAACAGATTTACTATATTTAAAAATGTGTTTTTGGAAAGAATAAAAAATAGGCATATAATATTGATTTTAAAAAGACTAAAAGTACATAAATGCAATCTATAAAAGTTTTTGAATCATGGTTGAAAATAAAATAGATTTAAAAGTGTATTGGCAGACATTTGGAGAATTTTTAATATGAACTGGATATTATATATTAGGGAAATACTATTACGTTTTAGGTAAGATATTAGTACTGCATTTTATTTATTTATTTATTTATTTATTTATTTATTTATTTATTTATTTTTACAGAATCTCGCTCTGTTGCCCAAGCTGGAGTGCAGTGGTGTGATCTCAGCTCATTGCAACCTCCGCCTCCCGGGTTCAAGCAATTCTTCTGCCTCAGCCTCTCGAGTAGCTGGGATTATAGGCAACCGCCACCACGTCTGTCTAAGTTTTGTATTTTTAGTGGAGAGGGGATTTCACCATGTTGGCCAGGCTGGTCTCAAACTCCTGACCCCAAGTGATCCGCCCACCTTGGCTTTCCAAAGTGCTGGGATTACGGGCGTGAGCCACCACACCTGGCCTAGTACTGCATTTTTATGAGTATGTCTTGTTTAAGAAATGTATACTGATTTATACATAGGTAAAATATAAGATTTCTAACCATTAAAAGGTTCTGAAAAAATATATTAAATATTAACAAAAATAAAGCAAAGGGCCAGCACGGTGGCTCACACCTGTAATCCCAGCACTTTGGGAGGCAGAGGTGGGCGGATCATGAGGTCAGGAGATGGAGACCTTCCTGGCCAACACAGTGAAACCCCGTCTCTACTAAAAATACAAAAAACTAGCAGGGCGTGGTGGCGGGCGACTGTAGTCCCAGCTACTAGGGAGGCTGAGGCAGGAGAATGGCGTGAACCTGGGAGGCTGAGCTTGCAGTGAACCAAGATGGCGCCACTGCACTCCAGCCTGGGTGACAGAGCAAGACAACGTCACAAAATAAATAAATAAATAAATAAATAAATAAATAAATATAAAAACATAAAGCAATGATTGTAAACTTAAATTTTTGGTACAACATTCTTTGAAATATTTATACTTTGTGAAATAATGTAATCAAGCTAGTTAGCATATGCATTACTTCACATACTTATATATTTTCTATCAAAATACTAAATACTATCTGATTTTCAATAATACAATATATTAACTATAGTCACCATGTTATACAATATTAACAATTTTTAATCAAAGTGGTTAATATATGCTAATGTCTATTATAAAATTATTTCATTTTTCTATGTATGTCATATATTTTCATTTTCATAATAGTATGATGACAATAAAACATAGAACATTTAGAATAAGCAATTTACTGAGTATGAATTGAATATAAATTGTGATTGTAATTTCCTATCTTAATATTCCTTATTCTTTGATTTAGTAAATTAGAATTTTGGAAATTGTTTAAGTGTTGCCTTCAACCTGAAACACCAAACATCGAAATCTCAAAGATCTAACAAATTACCAAAATAATACTATTTAAGTATTTACTAATTTGGTCTCCATTATTCTCTGAGCTTTTCTAAATTTGTAATACTCTTCTCTAATTTATAAAATTTCCAAGGCCATTTTAATTTTGAGTATTTACAGATACACTTTGATTCATCGAGTTGAATAAGCATTTTTCCTGAGGCGTAAAGAAAAATAACTTCTGTTTTGCATTTACTTCATTCTTGCCTAAAAAATCTAATTGAAAATCATCCTGTAGGCTATTGATACAAACTTTGTTAGATAATAAATAAGTAAAAGATTTAAAAAATTAAACAAAGAGAAACCATGAATTATGGATAATGCTTTTGTGAGCACTCACTGCTGTTTGAAACCAAAGGCCAACTCTTCGCAGTAGTCACACTCCATCTTGTGTTTGGTATACTGTAGTATTAAATATGTTGAAAACAAAGTATCTTTCACTAAAAATCAACAGAGTGTAATAAGGTCGTTTGAAGTTATTTAAAAATACTGCACTGCTTATGAAAAATGAAGAAATATATGCTGCTTTTAATTTATAATTACTTGTTACTATATTGCAGGCAGAAAATGCAATGTGTATAAAATGGAAAGAGGTAGAAAAATGCCAAGTGCCAGGATCCCTAATAGCCTCAGTAGCTGATCACACAGTGGCTCAGATTCAGGTGGGAGAAATGCTGAGAGAGCTATTCTGAGCAAAATCATCTCATCATTCCTGCCCATAAGGCTTTTTTTTGTCAACATCCCAAGCAGAATTGCTAGATGTAATGAATTGGGTGTAGGGTCTAGACTTGAAATACTTCAGTTCAGATTTGCTAAACAATTAAATAAGGGATCACAGGTAAAAGTGTATAAATATTAGCCATTAGAGCTGTTAATATTTTCAGAAAAAAATAAAATAAAACATTCTTTCCCAAATGAGTATAAACCTCAATTTTTGTGATTTTTTAAAGAAGTTTACATGAAGATTAAATGTAATTAATTAGGTTATAATACTGTTAAAGTAAAAAGTAGAGTTATGTAACAAAACCTATCAATTATACTGATGTTTACTGTTAAGTAATTGAAAAATTCCTAATTTTATCTGAAAAAAGTAATCAATAAATATTTTTGTAAAAATCTCTTTTTTCTTCTAAATCTTAAAGCAATTAAAATAAGAAAACCAAACTCTGCATAGCACCTTGACTATTCCTATTATAAATAACTGGATTTAAGATACAGTTGAATAAGTTTCCTTAAATATATCTGAAAGTTTTCAGTAATACAAATGTCATAATGACTTGATATTCAGTCAGTGATTTAGAAGGAAATTGTAATAGTCTGCTCTCATGCTGCTAACAAAGAAATACCCAAGACTGGATAATTTATAAAGGAAAGAGGTTTAACTGACTCACAGTTCAGCATGGCTGTGGAGGTTTCAGAAAATTTACAACCATGGTAGTGGAGAAGTGAACACATCCTTCTTCCCATGGCAGCAGCAATAAGGAGTCCTAAGCAAAAGGGGGAAAAGTCCCTTTAAAATCATCAGATCTTGTGAGAACTCACTCACTGTTATGAGAACAACAGCATGGAGGTAACTGCCCCCCATGATTCAATTACCTCCCACCAAGTCCCTCCCACAATATGTGGGGATTATGGGAACTACAATTCAAGATGAGATTTGGGTGGGACACAGCCAAACCATATTATTCTGTCCCTGCCCTCTCCAAATGTCATGTCCTCACACTTCAAAACACATTCATGCCTTCCCAACAGTTGCCCAAAGTTTTAACTCATTCCAGCATTAACAAACACAAAAGGTCAAGTCCAAAGTCTCATCTGAGACAAGGCAAGTCCCTTCAGCCTATGAGCCTATAAAATCAAAAGCCAATTAGTTACTTCCTAGATACAATGAGGGAACAGGCATTCAGTAAATACGTTCATTCCAAATGGGAGAAATTGACCAAAACAAAGGGGCTAAAGACCCCATGTATGTCTGAAATCCAATAGGGTAGTCATTAAACTTTAAAATTCCAAAGTGATCTCCTTTGACTCCATGTCTCACATCCAAGGCAGACTGATGAAAGAGGTGGGCTCATACAGCCTTGGGCAGCCCTGCCCCTGTGGCTTTGCAGCATATAACTCCCCTCCCAGATGCTTTAATGGGCTGGCATTGAGTGCCTGTGGCTTTTCCAGGTGCATGGTGCAAGCTGTTGGTGAATCTACCATTCTGGGGTCTGCAGGACAGTGGCCCTTTTCTCATAGTATGCAGTGCCATAGTGGGGATTCTGTGTGGGGGCTGCAACCCCATATTTCCCCTCTGCACTGTCTTAGCAGAGGTTCTCTATGAGGTTTCCACTCCTGTTGCAAACTTCTGCCTAGACATCCAAGTATTTTCATACATCCTCTGAAACCTCTCAAACCTCAATTGTTGACCTCTGTGCACCCACAAGGCCAACACCACATGTAAGCTGCCAAGGCTTGGAGCTTGTACCCTCTGAAGCAAGAGCCTGAGCTGTATGCTGGCCCCTTTGAGACACAGCTGGAGCTAAAGCAACTGGAACTCAAGGCACCATGCCCTGAGGCTGCATACAATAGGGGACCTTTGGACCCAGCCCAGGAAACCATTTTTCCCTTTCAGGCCTCCAGGCCTGTGATGGAAGGGGCTGCTGTGAAGATCTGTGACATGCCCTGGAGACATTTTCCCCATTGTCCTGGTGATTAACATTTGGCTTCTTGTTACTTATGTAAATTTCTGCAGCCAGCTTGAATTTCTCCTCAGAAAAATGGGTTTTTATTTTCTATTGCATTTTCAGGCTGCAAATTTTCCAAACTTTTGTGCTCTGTTTTTTCTTCAATGCTTTGCTGCTTAGAAATTTCTTCTGCCAGATACCCTAAATTATCTCTCTCAAGCTCAAAGTTCTACAAATCTCTAGGGCAGGGGGAAAATGCTGCCAGTCTCTTTGAATGGCAAGAGTGACCTTTGCTCCAATTCCTAACAAGTTCCTCACCTCCATCTGAAACCACCTCAGCCTGGACTTAATTGTGCATATCATTATCAGCATTTTGGTCAAACCCATTTGACAAGTCTCTATGAAGTTCCAAACTTTCCCACATCTTTGTGTCTTCTGAGCCCTCCAAGTCTCTAGTAAGTTCCAAAGTTTCCCACATCTTTGTATCATTTTCTGAATCCTCCAAATTGTTACAACCTCTGCCTGTTACCCAGTTCCAAAGTTGCTTCCGCATTTTTGGGTATCTTTACAGCAGAACCCTACTACCCAATTTGCTGTATTCATGCTGCTAATAAAGACATACTTGAGACTGGGTAATTCATAAAAGAAAGAGGTTTAATTAACTCACAGTTCGGCATGGCTGGGGAGGACTTAGGAAACTTATAATCATGTTGGAAAGGGAAGCCAACACATTCTTCTTCACATGACATATCAGGAAGTGCTGAGCAAAAGGGGGAAAAGCCCCTTATAAAACTGTAAGATCTGGTGAGAACTCACTATCACGAGAACAGCAGCAGCATGAGAGTAACTGGCTCCATGACTCAATTACCTCCCACAGAGTCCCTCCCACAACATGTGGGGATTATGGGAACTGCAGTTCACAATCAGATTTGGGTGAGGACACAGCCAAACCATATCAGAAATAGCAAATTTTACATGGATATCCAAAACTGTAGGTCTGAGTATAAAAGATTTCCAGTTACTTTAAAGAATAAGAACAAACAAACAAAAAACACTTACTATAGGTAAGTTACTAGACTGGACTCTGCTTTCAGGGATTTCAATTAAGAAAAAAAAAATGTGTCTGACTAAAGAAATAGATTCTACTTATGCCAGCCTGATCGAGGATGGTGAGTATTTTGTGCTTATCTTCCAGGTCCTCAGACAACACTCCACACTGCCACACTGAGGCGATGCTTTTACCTTTACTTCACTTTTCTAGTGAGGGCTTTAACATATAAATGATTCATTTTAACATGTGAGTGTCTGTGAAAAATTTGATCTTGTTACATGATGGATCATGCCTTATTCATCTTCAGTTGCCTGGATCTAAGCACAGGACCTGACACATACCTCATTATCAATGTATTTGTGTTGAATGTAATTTGACAAGCTGGAGAGAAGGGCAGATTTGTCAGCTTTTTACTTGGAGATACCTATCTTGAGATCCAGTTTACCTTGCTCTACCATTTAGAATCTCTGAATGCAATTAAGAAAATAGCATGGCATTGCCAATTCTCAATTTTTTCATGTTTAAATTGCCAGTAAGATTGCCTATTCATAGGTTTGTCATAAGGATAAACTGTGATGATAGTAACAACAAATAACCTTGCTTGAGTGCCTTTGCTGAGTGCCTACTGCGTATCAGGTGTGGTTCTGCATACCAAGCTTTGTCGTAAAACTTCAGATATATATTTTATTTAATCCTAAATAACCTCATAAATTATGTATTATTATTTCTAAATTTTACAGATTAATAAAATGAGACAGAGATTAAATAATTTGCTCAAGTTCAAACAGAAAATGGATCGAGAATGGGGAAGTTTGTCTCCATGTCCTCCTGTATACTATGTAAGGGTTTAAATATAAACCCATGATCAATAAAGTTAGACTTTAAAAAACAAAATAAAAGAAAAACACTTCAACTGCTATTCATTATTTGTAAGTTTTTTATGGGGGAGGAGTGGCTATAATGCAAACTTTCTTTGGTCTCTAGTTGCTAATGAGTGTGTCATTTTTATGAACATATGAATACACTTAAGCCTACAAAGACTCTTGCTTTAGCAGGCTGTTGAACACTAAACTAAATGGATGTGACTAGCTACAGGGACATACTCTTTGAATGAAAGGAGTGACTTCTCTATTAAAGAAAACATGTGTGACTTTGGGTAGGATGTGACACTTTTACCATATGATTTACAAAATATCTATACTTTTAACTCCTCCCTGCAATTTCAAGCCAACTTACACGTTTTTTTTAACCTACGTTGCCCTTGCCTTTCAGTGGCTATTTTACATTTGAAAATATAAAATAACAAGTGTTATTTTCATCTAATTTCTAAAAATTTGGCTTTCTTCTAGACAGGCACCTGATTTGGAAAAAAGCAGAGGTTCCATCCAGCTGGAAAGAACAAGAAAGTAAAAAAATAGTCAAGGTTTCCAAGAATATAGGTCTCTCTCTGTTTAAACTGTTCCAAACCACACTTGCTTAGAAACACAGACCAAAAAAGTCTTGACTCTTTCTATATAGAACCTTTTTAATCATCTATGGCAGGCCAAGGGCTACAGCTTTAGGCAGTCACATGGCCGGAATTTCTGTTCTCATGTCTTTGGCTATAAGAAAAGTCTGTAAACCAATTTCCAGACTGTGTTAAAAGTAGTTTTACTGTGAGAAGGAGGGAAAAAAGTACCTTTGATGTTCAGTATGTGAAATTAAACATTTGGTTTACGTACGTGTCCTTTTTAGGATTATTAAACCATAACCAGTCACCTGTATTGGAGTCCCACATTGCTATAGCTAACTAACACTTATATCACTTTTCAGCTGCCTCCAGTATTAAGCTCACAAGTGCCAGTTACAATTAAAGGGAATATTTTTTAAAAAATCACTTCACAGTTTATTCACAATGCTGAATGCATTTATTTTGTGGAATTACCTACAGCTAAGCTACGGTAAACAGGTGCAGCTTTTCTAAGACTATTTTCCCTCCATTTTTTTTCTCTCCAAAATTACTTACTTGTTTCCCACTATGGAGAAGCAAAGTGACTGACTTGTAGCTGCTATAACATATTACAAGGAAGAATACCAGTTCGAGTGGCTCTGTTCTAGGACAGTGCATTTCTTATTTTCTATAACATAGGAATATTTTTACAGGCATGATTCCTGCCTCCATTAATACTGGAGAGCTCAGAGCACAAATCCCAACACATAGAAATGCAATTTTCAGTATCTGAATAAAACTGTATCTACTTAGCTTAGTGTATCCCAGCACCATAGATGAGTTCATAAAAACAGTTCTCTGCATTGCAAATCAACTTCCAAAAAGCATCCATAAGTCTAAAAAGATCAATTCTGTTTCCACAAGACTATTTTTCCAGAGTACTATTAAGTGATAGCTATAAGGATGTTTGAGGGTTCTTCATTTTCCATCTCTATCTGCCCCACTAGGCCATTCCATGTAAATAATAACTAGAAAGACAAACAGTATGTTTGCTATATAAACATATCTTTAAAAACATCCTTCCAATTAGACTGGGTCTCCTAATTGCCTCCTTTTCCCCCCCAGCTTTCCTGAGGTATAATTGTCAAATAAAAATTGTATATATTTAAGATTTAAAACATGAGGTTTTGATATACATATTATTATTAAATGATTACACAATCAAGTTAATTAATATATTTGTCACTTTAGAGTTACTTTTCTACAGCGAAAACACAAGCTTTACTCTCTTAGCAAATTTCGAGTTTACAATACTTTTACTTATTATTAACTATAGTTATCATACTGTGCATTAGGTTTCTAGAATTTATTCATCTTATAACTGAAGTTTGTACTCTACAACTAACATCTTTTCATTTTACCCTATCACCAACTCCCTCTAAAATAGAAATTTTGAAACTACTACTCGTGGTATTTCTTGTACTTTGAAACAACTTAGTCAAAATAAATTTTTAATAAAGTTGGAGGTGTCCTGTTCCTATGCTGTAAAAGTCTGCCAACTTCAAATCATTGTATTTGTGCTGTCTAAATAAGAACAATTACATGTTTTCATTTATTTCCATGCCATAAGTATAAATGGATCTAATTTTCCATAGCAGTGAAAAATTTTGAATACAACATTAAAAACTTGCTTCGAATACTGATATTGACAGCATTATTTCTAAGTTGATCAAATATTCAATAAGGATATATAGATTTTAATAAGTAATCAAATTTCCTAGCAAAGTCCACATTAATTAATGGATTATATTAAAAATAATTCTATCAAAGTATTTAAGGTAACCACTGATGATATTAGCATATTTACTGCGTTTTGTACATTGATGAATCTAAAAGAAAACAATGAAAAAGAATAATATTCAGTTATTTGGCAGGTATAAGTTTGTTACATAAATCATCCAGAGAATGACTCACTACATAATGGTGTGTTTTTAAATTTTTGTGTGTCTGTGAAATTCTCAGATTTCCTTCTGTTATTGATGTCTAACTTCCTTCCATTGTGGTTGGAGAACAAACTTTCTTAAACCATTATGATAATGATGAAACGGGTGATGAGCCTTTTTAAATTTTTGGAGCCTTGTTTCAATGGCCTGATATATGGTTTATCCTGACGACATGCTCCTTCTCTTTTGTTCATTTTCCTGTTTGTTCCTTAGAGTAGATAATTTCTATAGTCCTATAGTCAAGTTTGCTGACTCTCTGCTTAGTTCTGCTCTTGAGCCCCTCTAGTTAGTTTTTATTTCAGTTATTGTAATATTCAACCCCAGACATTCTATTTAGGTCTTTTTAAAAATGACTTCTGATTCTTTATAGATATTCACTATTTTGTGAGACATTGTTTTCACTCTTTCCTGCATAGTTTAGTTTTTCGAATACATTTAAAATAGCTGATATAAAGTCTTTGTTTCTTAAGTCCAGTGTCACCTTCCTCATTAATTGTTTATATTGACTACTCTTGTTCTCATGTATTGGTCATACTATTTGTATACCTCCTAATATTATTTTGTTGTTGAAAACCGGATGTTTTAAATTATGTAACTTGACAGCTGTGGAAATCAGCTTCTACTCTCTCCCCAGCGTTTGTAGTGGTTACTGTTTATTGTACTAGCAGTTGTTTGTTTGCTGAGTCACTTTTCTAAACGAATTTTGTAAAGTCTCTTTCCCTTGTCATGTGTGTCCATTGAAGTCTCTGCTTGGTGGGTTTAGTGACCAGCTAATGATTATACAGAGATTTCCTTAAATGCTTCAAACAAGATATCTTCTGATTTTTGCTGAGATGACTTGAATGTGTTCTGAGGTATGCCCTCACTGTACAAGCAAGCAGTTTACCACTCTGTATCATCCTTCACTTTTTGCTTGTGCGGCATATTAAGCTAAGCCACAGCTACACGCTTTGGACATTATCAGATCTTTCCAGGATGTGCGCAAACCCTGGGCATGCACAATGTCGTACAGGGTTCTAGATTCACAGGAACATACAGAGCTTTTCAAAGCTCTCTGTGGCTATCTCATTCACTAGCTCTTTCTTGCAGGTTTTCACCATTTGTTTTCCACAAAGGTAACCAGAATCCTAAGCAGCTACCGTGTTAAACATTTGCTGCTGATAATTTTCACAAACACTCTGAGAAAAGGCTGTTTGTCCTGAGTGAGCTCCGAGGCAGGTCAGATAAATGCACTCTCTGCAAGTGAGGGTCTTCTATGAAACCACGAGACAGGTTAAGCAGTGAGAATTCTTTGGAAATGAGACTTTCAAGGAGTTTTAAATGGTACTCATTTCTGTAGTGGCTGCCAGGCTGCTAGTTTTTACCATGAGTGTGGACTGTTTGATTTCAGGAAACATGTAGCGGCAGTTTAAACCCCCATAAAACTGTTCACTGTTCTTACTTAAATCGTTGTTGTCACTGTTTTGAATAAGTATTCCGAGTTGTTCCAAGCTTTTGCTTTATATCCAGATTTTTGAAAAAAATAAAATTGATTTTTTTTTTTTTTTTTTTGCCAGTTCACTGACATTTTTATGGTGGAAACAAATTCCAGCAATCTCTTCCATGCTCGGTTTGCTGATGTCACCCTTTATCATTTTTTTAAATACTAGTTTACCTGGTTATAGAATTACATATTGAAGATTTATTTCCCTTAACAGCACTTTATGATGTAATTGTATTGTCTTCTCACCTAAATGATTTCTGAAAAAGATCTTTAATTATTTTTGTTGTTTCTGTGCAGGTACTCTAGCTGTGTCTAATTTTTCTATTTGTGTCTAGTTTTTAGCAGTTCAAAAATGAATTTCTAGATATTTTTCTTGCTGTTTATTTTCCTATTTTTCTTGCTTTCTTCCATGAGGTTCTTGTTTCTGTGGTTGATGCCAGTCATTAAATCTGCAAATGTGTTGGCTATTATTTCTTCAGTGTTTATTGTATCCTTTCTCTTTTCTCTTTCTGAAATACCAATCATGCATATGTTACTAGTGTGTTATTTTCTTAAAACTCTGAGATGCTATGTTATATGTTTATAATTTTTTTCTCCTTCAATTTCAGTTCAAATAATTTAAATTATTTTCAAAATCTCCTGATCGTTCTGGAGAAAGTTCTGCTTGCTCGTAAGGTATGATTGGAAAACAGGGAAGTTGTAACTACTACAAAGGGACATACTTGTTTTGCGATAGGAGAGAAGAAACAACCTTCTCATCGCTTGGGAAGGCAATAATGTAAACACTAAGAGTAAAGGTGAGGGAGAAATGCTAAGTACACTTGTCTTTTATAATCACCTTCATCCTCATAAATGAACCCCCTCTTAATATCGCTTTCCCAAACAACTGCAAGCAGTTTTAATTTATCTGGCTGTCAGATCTACCAGATTTTGACAGATAGCTCCAATCAAAATATTATTACAATTATCTTTACTTTACTGGTGAACTATTAAAACAGAGGAGATGACCCTAGCTCCTTCACCTGAAACCCTAAAAACCTGTCAATATCTTTGGACACCTTTTCCACCCACTTCCTTATAGTCAGTCATTCTTTGAGACAGACAGACGCCATCCTGCTGGTGACTTGAACATGTCCTTCAAAAGTGAATTTGATCAATTATTAAAATCAAACCTGGAAAGCATATTAGTTATCTTGGAGACTACATTGGAAGCACTGTCAATCTCTGCCCCCTCCTAATGAATACTATTTGCATTTTTGAGACTCCAAAATTTTGGCCAAGAATTCCTATCCTGGGAAATCATACATGTCTCTGGAATTGTGCTTTTTGTCTGGTAAAAATGAATCAATTTGTCCCTTCCCAAAAATATAGTCATTTACATCTTAGGGGTAGATTTTAGATACTTTGTAATGTTTTATAAAACACTAAACTGGATGACTGTGACTATCTTTTTTCAAAATGAGACTCCCTAGATTACTCAGAGATACTTCCTAAAAGGAAAATATGTTCATTATTTATGTATTCCTTGAAGACTGTTATCTCTACAACATGAGTCAATAGATTAGAAACCATAGTACTAAATTTATCACTGACTTTAACCAAAGTGATCAATTATACTGAATTGGCCCTGGAAGGCATTCAGTTCTGCCTGAACTCACTGGTCATGGTTGTTATGAATGATTGCCTGAGACTTGCTTCTCATAGTCCAAGGTAGAGTCAGTGCAATCACTAAATCATCTTGCTGTGCTTGGATTAATGTCTCCAGCAAAGTGGAAATGTCAATACTAAAACTTATAGAGAATGACACCAGGTTTCTAAGTTAAAACGCATTTTTTGTTGTTGCTGTTGTTGTTGTTTAGCTGTGTCTGGTACCTTAGATGACATATTTGTGGTCAATACTTAAGGTTGTACTCTTTAGGCTGCTTGGAATCTTATTTAGAATGGCCTTAATTAAATGTTGTATGAGATAATTGTACAGATTTGGCCTAGTTTCTGTAGGTCAGATTAATCAGAGTTGCTGATGAAGTGGCACTGTGGCAAAATTCACCAGAATTCAAGACATTGCAAAAATGAAGGGTGGATATTGTGAAGAGACAATTCTGCACAGGTCTTTCATTCTTCTGCATGTATTTTGAATAAGACAGTGATGGTTCTTTTGTTCCAGGCTATGTTTTCAATGATATTTATATAAAAGACAACCTTGAAAGATAGAGTATCTCCCTCAAGAGTAAAGTAGAGAAACACTTTGTGTCTCTTATAGTGAAAATAATGTCTTCCTCCAAAGCAATAGGTTATTGTCATTACTGTCCATTATGAGCAACTAGGGTTTCCTAAACTTAATGTTAATATCCTGTAACACAACCCACTGTATTTGGCACAACTTATCAAATGTGAGGTTGGGACATTCTATAGGACAAGTTAGCCCATGTATTCAATAAATAAGTCACCTGAAAAAACAAAGAAGAAAATTGGATGCCCTACAGAAAAAAATATAGACATATCAACCAAATGCAATGTATGAATTTTGACTGATCTTAATTAACACAAACCAACAATTAAAATATATATTTGAAACAGTGACATTAGAATATCAAATATGTATTATTAGATAATATTAAGAAATTATTATTGTGTTGATTGGGGTTACTAAATTAAGGCTGTGTATATAAAGAAATTTTATCTGTTAGAAATAATACTAGTGTTAATACTGAAAGGATATTTCTGAGATTTGCTTTAATCTACTACTACTACTGCACGCGCACACACACACATACACACACTGAGACACACACAAAGATACGAAGCAAGCATATGGTGGGGGATATAGTTGGAAAAAATCAGACAAATATTTCTAATTGTTGAAACTGGGTGAAAGATGCGTGGGAATGCACTATACCAAACCAAACAACAGAAAACGGACTCAAGTATAGCTTCTTAAATTCAAATTCCAAGTACACTTCTTCCTAGTTGTAAGACCTTTGCAAAGTTCCTTACCAGGGTTTCCTAAATTTCTCAATTGAAAGTAGTGGTAATAGTAATATCTTTCTCAGAGCTGTTATGAATTTTAAATGTATTAATATTTTCAGTCACTCAGGACAATGCCTCGCTAAATGTGTTACTTAGATACTAAAATGTAAATATTGCTGAATGACAAAATTAAGACAAGAACTTTTTCTTCAAAATTATATTTTAAATTATGAATTAATAATGTATAATATATAAAAATAATCTTATATTAAGCACATAAATGTTATATCTCTATAAAGTACCAATTACTTTATACTCACTGGTGTCTTGTTTTTTTTAACCCGTGAATGAGAATGGGGGCCTTTTAGAGAATATCATTCTAATTCAAGATCTCCCTGATTTTCATGACTTCCACTGCATGCATTAAATCTAGGAACTAGTTTTAAAATTCTCTTTTACTTACATCTACCTTGAAAAATTGTTTCACTTCTTCTCCAGGTCTGAACAAATATAGATCATTCTTTCCACTTACAAGAAAAGAATCTCCAGAAATAAAAAGAAAAGATATTTTCTTCACTTAAATATACATTCAGAATTGTAGACCTCAGGCGTAGCACATAGACAATATTTCATTAATCAACCATCTATAAACCAATAAATCCATATTTTTAAACAAATTACTTAACAGAATTCAAATGTTTCCTGAATGTAGATAGGCACTGGTAAAGTTGTCTACTTCATGAAATTGCTCTGTGAATTTATAGTGGAGAATATAATTCACACTTAATTATGAAGCACACCTAATCCTGATAAAAGCTGCCAAAATCGTTGTATTAGTCAGGGTTCTCCAGAGAAACAGAGCCAATAAAATACAGATAGATAGATAGATAGATAGATAGATAGATAGATAGATAGACAGATAGATGATAGATAGATAGAGATACACAGAAAGATATTTACAGTCATGTGTGACTTAACAATAATACATTCTAAGAAATGTGTCCTTAGTTGATTTCATCATTATGCAAACATCACTGAGTCTACTTACACAAACCTAGAGAGTATAGCCTACTGCACACCTAGGCTATATGTCATAGCCTATTACTTTTAGGCTACAAACCTGTATAGCATGTTACTATACTGAATGCTATAGGCAATTATAACACAATGGTAAATAGTTGTGTATATAAATATAGCTAAGCATTGAAAAGGTAAAAAAAATGACATAAAAGATAAAAAAATGGTGCACTTGCAGAGGGCACTTACCATGAATGGACCTTGCAGGACTGGAAGTTGGTCTGGCTGAGTCAGTGAGTGAGTGGTGAGTGAAGGTGAAGGCCTAGGACATGACTGTATACGAATGTAGAATTGTTAACATTGTACACTTAGCCTATACTAAATTTATTTTTAAAATTTTCTTTCTTTGATAATAAATTAATCTTAGCTTTCTGTAACTTTTAATTAACTTTTTATTTTTCAGCTTTTTGACTGTAATAATTCACTAAAAACACAAATGTACAACATACCAAAAATATTTTCTTTCTTATTCTATAAGCTTTTCCTATTTAAAGACTTTGGGTTGTTTTACTTTTCTATTAAAAATGAAGACACCAACACACACATTGGCCTCGGCTTACACAGGGTCCAGATAATCAATATCAGTCTTTTATTGCCATATTTTGTCCCACTGGAAGGTCTTCAAGGGCAATAACAAGTATGGAGATGTCACCTCCTAGGAGAACAATGCCTTTTTCTGGAATACTTCCTAAATGACCTGCCTGAGACTGTTTTAAAGTTAACATTTTTTTCTTAAATAAGTAGACAGAGTACACTCTAAAATAATAAAAAGTAAATACATAAACCAGTAACATAGTTGTTTATTATCATCACCATGTATTATATACTGTGCATAATTGTACCTGTTCTACTTTTATTTGACTGGCAGCACAGGGGGTTTGTTTACACCAGCATCACCACAAACGGGTGAGTATTGCATTGCCCTCAGAAGTCATGATGGCTACAAAGTCAACAGGCAATAGAAAATTTTCTGCTTCATCATAATCTTATGGGACCCAAATCATAAATTCAATCTGTCCTTGACCAAAACATCCTTATGCAGTGCATGACAGTATTATAAGTGACCAGCCTTACACAATTATAGAAGCTGCGATGTTCCAGCATCGGCCCTGTGAAAGCTGGAAACTCCAGAAAGCTGGTGGTGTATGAGATAACCAGGACAGACAATGGTGTAAGTCCTATTTTGACTTTAAAGGTACAGGAGTCAGCAGCACCAATGTTCCACAAGTTGGATGGCCCAGCTCAAGCAAAGGGAGTAAATGTTTCCTTCCTCCACATTTTGTTCTTGTTCAGGCCTTCAGTGAATAGGGGGTGCCGCCCACATTGGTAAGGGTGATCTTTACTCAGTGTACAAATTCACATGCTAATGTCTTACAGAAACATCCTCACAGACATGTCCAGGAAAAGGGTTTGACGAGGTATTTGGGCTTCCCTTATCTGAGCCAAGCTGACCCACAAAAGTAACCATCACAATAGCAAAAATCAAAAAATTACAAATTAGCACATCACAAAGTGTGTTTGGCAAAAAAAAAAAAAAAACAAAAAAAAGCCATTATTCTAGTCCCTACGTTTATTTAAAAAAAAAAAGATAAATTCTTTATTAAAAAAAGATTTAAGTTTTCTATACTGCAAAATCAACTGACTTGTTGATTTTCATAATTGTTTTCTAAAAAGAAGGTATAATGGTGAGGTTTGTAATTCTCACAGAAAAAAGTCAATTCTTTTTTTTTTTTTTTTTGAGAGGGAGTCTCCCTCTGTTGCACAGGCTGGAGTGCAATGGAGCCATCTCTGCTCACTGCAAGCTCTGCCTCCCTGGTTCACGTCACTCTCCTGCCTCAGCCTCCCAAGTAGCTGCGACTACAGGTGACCGCCACCACGCCGGGCTAATTTTTTTTGTATTTTTAGTAGAGACGGGGTTTCACCATGTTAGCCAGGATGGTCTCGATCCCCTGACCCCATGATCCTCCCACCTCGGCCTCACGAAGTGCCACAGGCTAATTTAAATTACAGACCTGAGCCACCACACCCTGCCAAAAAGCCAATTCTTAAATAAAATACAAGACACCAAATTAAGCATATGCTAAAAAACGCATTTTTTCTTTGGAAATTCTAATAAATTCCTTCAAAATATAGAACATGAAAGGGGGAACAGATAAACTAAAAAAAAAGGAAGTCAATTATACAACAAATTATAAAATGGTATACCCTAACCCAATATTAGTAATTAAATGTTGATATACAAACAACTTCAACCACTCTCAGAAGGGATTAAGAAGTAACAATAAAAATCCAAGACCCAACTAGTTTTCTTTACAGATACACATACAGTTATTCAGCACCATTTGGTTAAGCAATCTTTAAATTTTAATGGAATTAAACCATCACATTTGCCCATCTTGTTCATTTTTAAGGCTGTTTTAAATTTTTTAAATTATTTGTCTTTTCATTAAAAAATTTAAATTAGCCTGTTAATTACTTATAAAAACTAGAATATTGATTTCAGTCACAAATCAATTGAACAGAGTTACAACTTAACTATTTCAAGTATTTTAATTCATTAACAATCCATTAACAAAATATCTCCTTCATCTATATTTTCTTAAATCAATCATTGCAATGCTTTGTATTTCCCTGCTTAAACACATGTCACTAAATGTATTCTTCAGCATTCTATTTTTAAGTTATTATGGCAGATACAAGTATACTGAATTACAAATGGCATTTGTGTATTATCTTGAATCCAGTGACCTTGGTAAATTTACTTGCTAAAATAACTCTTCCTAAAACCTTTTTTTCTAGGTCTCTTATGGTTTGCACCTACAATATTTTTATTTATCTGTCTTTATTGTAGGTATGCAATATAATACATACAATACATACAATAAAGACAGTTTCACTTTCATTCTCATCTTTATGTTGTTTATTTTTTCTATTACCATCTTATTGCACTAGCAATACAATGTTCAGTAGTATTACAGTAAATTATGATAATAAAATAATAATTACTATAAATGATTATAAAAAATATATAAATAAATATAATTTACTTATAAATGATTACTATATATTTAGATAATGTAAGAATATTATATACATTTATATTTCTTTTATATTTATTTATATTATATAAATATATAATTATTATGTATTGTATTATAAATATATAAAAATTCTTACATTATCTAAACTATTCTATGATTAAAAATACATTTACATATAAATAAAAATGTATTATATATTTTATATATTTATAATATTCTTACATTATCTAAAGCATATAAATATATTTACATTATGTTATAAATAAAATACAAATAACCAAATTAAAATTATTAACACACTTCTAAAAGGAAAATAGGCACATGGCCAATGAACATATAAGGAAGTGCTTGACAATACTCATTAGGAAAAATGCAAATTTTAGCATAATGAACTACCACTACGTACCCACCAGAAAAGCTATAATTAAAAGCACAGAATCTCCAAATGTTGGCAAGGATTTGTAGCATACCAACTCCTCCTCTATTGACTGGTGAAAGTGTAAACTTACATAACCACTCGGTAAAATTATTTGACAGTTTCTTATAAAGATACATCTACCTTATGAGTTAGTTCTATTCATGTATTTATACAAGTGAAATAAAAACATATTATAGCCTCTAAAATCATCTGCATAGAAGCTTTCTCAATTTCTTAATAGTAGTCAAAAAATGGAAATAGTTTATTATAAAAGGATTGGATAGATTGTAAAAAAGTCACAACATTGAATACTTTCAGTAGTTAAAAGGAAAAAACAATGATTTTATGCAACAAAAGGTTGAATCTCACAAAAATTGTGGTGAGCTTAGACAAAGAGTCTTTGCCTTCTAATATGATTAAGATGAAGTTCCAGAACAGGCAAAAACTAAGCTAGGTTAATAAAAGAGATAGGAAATTGTTTGCCTATTGGAGAGTATGTTAAATAGGAAGGGACACGAGAGAACTTTCTGAGGTGATAAAATTTTTTATATCTTAATATTGGTATCAGTTCTATGGGCATAAGTCACAACTCATTAAACTCTATACTTGAGACCTGTGTATTTTTCTGTATGTTAATTATAATTAAGCGAAAAAATGATATAAAAACTCAAAGACAAGAAAATTATATACTAAATATATGTAAATAAAAAGAAATAAAAATTTATGTACTTTATCCAATAAATCAAACATATTTTCATACCATTAAGTATATCTTTATATATGTTTTTCCCAGTTGATCTGCTAGAGATTGAGAAGTACATACATGTGTAATATTACTATTTTTTTCTGTCTACTTACATTTGCATTTGCTAAAGTTTTTGTATATACATATATATAATTCAACGAGATTTTTCTTTAGTCTTATAATACAGTTGTGGTGTGCATTAATGTATGTATTTTCTTTTAAAATATCAATTGAGGTTTCTTCAGTTTATTTTTCTACTCTTACTTTGTTGCATTTCTTTTGTTTGCCCTAGTCTAATCTTCAAGAATATCAAGTAAAAATTACTTGTAGGCTGGGTGCAGTGGCTTATGCCTGTAATCTCAGCATTTCAGGAGAATGATGAGGGTGGATTGCTTGAGTCTAGGGGTTCAACACCAGCCTGGGTGACATGGTAAAAGCCCGTATCTACAAAAAATACAAAAAATTAGATGGACATGATGACGCATGCCTGTAGTCACAGCTACTAGGGAGGCTAAGGTGGGAGGATCACCTGAGCCACAGATTGAGGCAGCAGTGAGCCATGCTGATGCCACTGCACTCCAGCCTGGGCAACAGGGTGAGATTCTGTCTCAAAAAATAATAATAATAACAATTGTATATTCATTATCTGAAATACACATATAAAATGTCCTCCATGATTTTTTTCAACTCTAGCATTTGCATTTTGTGAGTGTTTCACAAATTTTTTTACCTTATTAATTTTCTTTAATATAAGTTTGGCTTTTCATTTGGGGATTTACATATTTCATTATGCTACCACAATTTAGTAGATATTAATTACACTACTATGTTTTATTTTATTTTTCCTGTATTATTTTATTTTCTTTTAATTTCATTCTATTTCCATTTCACACTGTCTTTCATTTTTAACTGTTTTTTCTAAATGATATTTTCCTCTTCTGTTCATATTTCATGAAGGTAACTTTTTTTCATGCTCATGAAAGTGCCAAATATTTTTCTGAAAGTTAGGAATTTGGGATCCTGAATTAGATCTTTATTTCAGGAGTAGTCGGATGTGTTATTCCCTTTCTCGTCTATTTTTCAGGATAGCTTTTCTCCCCCTCAAAAGGTAATATGTCCTCTTATTTTATTGATATGTATTTGTTTCCCATTGTCAGTATGATTTTTGACAATTTTTTTAAAATCTCTTTTTCATGTTGAGATACAGAGCAAGTTGATATGACATGTTCCCAGTAACACTTTTTAAATTTCTTTAGGCTTTCATCAGCCTTCCTTATTACTTATCTCTCTAAAAGTTGCAAATAATGTGAAAACCAGGGTCCTCTAGCAAGCACAATTAACTAGCATTGCTTTTATCTTCAACCTTTCCTCCAATATATATCTGAGAAACTATACCACCAACAATAGAAAGAATAGTTTTTACCCCATTCTTTCTTCGAACTTCCTCCCTGGCCCTCTGTTTCTGCACAAATATATTCTGTGATTTATTCACTCACTCTGAAAGGATTTCAAATGTTGCTATCCAAAAAGTAGTGATGGCTCATGGAGACCAAAAAACAAAATACAAAAATACAGGTTGAGTATTGTCCAGTTTTCTGAGTTTTACATGCCCTGAGTTTCAGAAATCAGTTAGTGAAGAGGAATGCCTAATTCTTGTTTTGCCTTTTTTATATAGTCTGTTTTAAAAACATGGCCATGTTAGGCCAAGAGTTGAAGCCTAGATGCATTCTTTTTTTCAATCTGGCTTCATCCGTATGTCTTTAATTAATATTGATACTTTCACTCAGCAATTAAATTGTCTGACAGCCTAGTTTGGGGAGTGTCTCAACGTGTTTACAGTTATTTCACTATACAGTTTTTTAGACACAATATTAGAGGTTTCTAGCCATATTATTTTGAGTTGTATGTAATACTTATTTAATCCAATAAAAATACATTTGTCTGAATACTCTTATAAACTTAGAGTGATTATAAATTCATAGAAACTATGGGATGAAAATTTGGTAATATCTATTACATTCTAAATTTGATACAGTTTCTGTCACATTAATTACACCTTAACTATTTTATGGAGATATATTCAAGAAAGTATGTAGTAGTTGATGTTCATTAGTCTTTGAAACATTACTTAAAATTGAAGCACACCTGAAAAAAGAAGAAATATCTAGCAATTGAGGGAATTGTATAGATATTAAGCAGATTTTTAGCAGAACAAGATATATCTACTTGTATCAATCTATGAAGTCCACAAAGTTCTATTATAAATTTTGAATAAAGTTTTTAGAGAGTATGCATAATGAGTTTTCAGTATCTATACAATGGCAATAATAAGATGCATATGTAAATGTACGTATAGTTTATAGGAATATATGTGTTTTGTTAATTTGTTTAACTCAGCGTAAAACTGAAGGATTGTGAAGAATAATCTTATACATTTGGTTTTATGTATGTCATTATTATTTAATTTTTTTTAACCTAAGCATATTTATTTTCTTGAATTAAAATATCAGTTAACAAAAAAGCAAAAGGAGATCTTTTAAAGAACATTATAAATTTTATTGTGCAGGATTGTTACAGGACTTAAATATGATATACATTATTAGAGCTTTATAATTTACAGCATCCCATAAAAGAAGTTATAATTTGCTCTTCTGTGTTCTTACAGAATATTTTTCTGTAATATAAGGCAGGATTTTGCAGGTATCAGATACTGTCCTATTATAGCATATATATATATATATATATATATATATATATACACACACACACATATACACATATATATACACATATATACACATATATACACATATATTTATATAAATTTATGCCTTTTTCATAATTATCTAACTTTTGTTTTATTTTGGAAGTGTATTTAGGGTCAGAAAAATTCTTCTTGAAAAAAAAATGTAGCATCCACCTGTGTTTCAGTTGTTCTTAACTCTTAAAAGAAATAATGTATAGGTTTTTGGAAAGTGTCCTTTGTATAATCCTGCTAGGAAGCAGCTACATTTCAGTTTAGTACAAAACTATTCTGATATTTAAACCTTGTATGTACTGTTTTTAATTTAAAATAATGACTTAAAATATAATTATGAGTAGGTAGATTTATCTAAACTTTAAAAATCAACAAATGCAATTATTAAAATCTTAATAGATTTTGATTTAATGTTACCATATTGGCAGGGAGAAGACTAGTGGGAGACTGTCCCAGTAGGCAACAACCATCTGTGTTAGGGTCAGAGGCTTTGTCAAAATGTTCAAACCAAAGGGCATATATGTTTGTGAAGATTAAGATGAGGAATTAAAGATTACTTTTGCAGTCTTTTAAACAATACAGAATTACGGATATAATTATGTAGCATGAAATTCACGTTTTTGCATGAAACATGCAGAATTTATAGATTAGTTGAAAGTGGAGCACACTTTTTTAACCAGTAGACAAGTTAGCCTTTGGGCGCTGTGTGTGAATATGTGATATAATGTTATAAGTATCTAATCTCTCTATGTTAACAAACAAAAAAGGCTCAGGAGCTTAGGGAGTTGGCTAGGAACACATCTCTTGAACAAACACCCTGGCTCTTCATGCTTTCTATCCTCTGCAAGCTGTGCAGGCCAGCACTGAGCACTTCTCTTTTGTCCACTGTTTCTCCTTTGCACAACTGGACGTCACTGGCAAGCCTCCGGAGAGGATAAATCTAGTGTTCAGGTTTTGATTTAATGTCTTTTTTTTCTGTGAAATCTTTCTGAAATGTAATGTTTGTCTTTTTATGGAAAAAAAATTAATGGAAATCAGAACCTACACAATGATTTTTATGGCAAATGTTATTACAAATGAATGCATTAAATGGTGCTCATTTAAAGTTCAAACGCTAATAGGTGCTGGATTTTTACAAAGCAAAGCAGGGCCTTTGGAGAAAGCCCTGAGTGGAGTCCTGGTTGTATTCAAGGTCATGCAACTGATTTGCTGGGCAATCTTGGGCAAAGTCATTCAGGTGGCCTTAACCTAAATCTAGTGGATTTTTCCTCTCCATCTGTAAAAAATTAGGCTAATAACACATGTTTATTTGTGAAGTGCTTTCATCTGCTCAGAGTAAAAAGTCACAAGTGCAAATATTGTTATTATTATATTTATTAATTGCTGAGGATGGCTTCAATGCACCTTTGCTATTTAAAAATCCTGCTTGCAGCTGTGAAAACATTATGCTTAACAGGAGCAATTATCAGTGGTGGTTGGTGCAGAACTCACAGGGAGGGCAGCTGCTGGAGGAACCATTTATTAAAAGCAGAGGGAGAAAGAAAAAGAAACTGCAGGCATTATTTAAAAAGCGAGTGTAATATTATACACACTATTATGTAATATATATAACCAAATACATATTTGTATGAATCAAATATATTTATACATGTAAACTAAACATTCCCATATTTATAATCAAAGAAAGAAAAAAAAGGCTATTGGGCTCTTGGTTTTGTTTTGTTACTCTTAGTCTCTTGCCTTCACCACCTTCTCTAGGCCTATCAGATCTCTTCCCTTTCACAAAGCCTGCTTTTGTGTATAATATGTTACTACATTTTTGTTTCTAAATAAATATAAATGTATTATAATGTTATAATAACATAAAAAACTAGGGGATAAATATATATGTGATTATAATATATATTTTATATGTATTTATATTATATATTTTATATTATTATATATTTATGCATCATATATTTATATATCATATATTTATATACGATATATTTATATATCATATATTTATATACGATATATTTATATATCATATATTTATATACGATATATTTATATATCATATATTTATATACGATATATTTATATATCATATATTTATATACGATATATTTATATATCATATATTTATATACGATATATTTATATATCATATATACGATATATTTATATATCATATATACGATATATTTATATATCATATATACGATATATTTATATATCATATATATGATATATGATATATTTATATATCATATATATGATATATTTATATATCATATATATGATATATTTATATATCATATATATGATATATTTATATATCATATATATGATATATTTATATATCATATATATGATATATTTATATATCATATATTTATATGATATATTTATATATCATATATTTATATGATATATTTATATATCATATATTTATATGATATATTTATATATCATATATTTATATGTTATATATTTATATATCATATATTTATATGTTATATATTTATATATCATATATTTATATGTTATATATTTATATATCATATATTTATATGTTATATATTTATATATCATATATTTATATGTTATATATTTATATATCATATATTTATATGTTATATATTTATATATCATATATTTATATGTTATATATTTATATATCATATATTTATATGTTATATATTTATATATCATATATTTATATGTTATATATTTATATATCATATATTTATATGTTATATATTTATATATCATATATTTATATGTTATATATTTATATATCATATATTTATATGTTATATATCATATATATGATATGTTTATATATCATATATTTTTATATATTATATATTTTTATATATCATATATTTTTATATATTATATATTTGTGAAAATTACATCTTGTCCTCTTTTGTGCCTCCAAATCCAATAGCATTTGGACAGTTTGGCACCAGATTAACTATATTTGTTTCTCTTCACCTCTATTTTTTCCTTAACTGCTTTTTCTCTGTCCATATGTTAACTTATTTACTATATCAAATTTATCTGTAGTAGTGACATTTATTATCAGTTTTTCCAAGGTGGCACATATGGATACTTTGGATTTCTGAAATCAGCAATTGTGTTTCTGCTGATAGAAATGTGTAGAGGAAGAGGAGACCTGACCTGAGGTATGGAGGAACATAGCGAAACTACCTCCTACTTGCCTACATCCATTCTTCACCATCTAGCTAGATTGAATAAAACTCCTCTGCAAGATTTAATTTGGTGAAAACAAAGTAAGGTTTACAATTCGGTGAAGATACTATTAGTAAAACAAAATATTTTCTTACAGAATGAAGAGAGAGCAACAAATGGAAAAAGTCAACACTAAAAGGGAAAGGTTTGCAATTCCCAGGTTGTCAGGCTAACAACCTGTTTACTGCTTCATCTTCCCTCAACTACTTTCTTCATCTCTCATCTTTCTATTATTTTGCATTTTCTCTTTTATTTTCTTCCTCTGATTTCTTCTTCCTCATCTAGATAGACTATGGAGTTTTACACGTGGCCACTTAACTGATGAGAAAAATATCTTCTGAGGAATATGTCAGCCAGTAAGTGGAAATTAAATCATGACAAACTGGAGCAACTGTTCGGATTATTCAGGTAAATTTAAAGCAAGTCCATATGCAAGGGAAGTGAAACACATTGATGTTTTAGATTAATTAAATTAAAAAATGTTCAGCATGTGCTTTGTTTTGGTTTTATGGAACTTAGCTAAAAGATCCTCTTCCAAATATGATATTATCAAGCCATTTATTTTTTACTTCATTAGGGGAGGGTTGTGTCAATCATACTCATTAGTGAATGTCACATTATTTCCATGGTCTCTGCAAATACATTCTCTTATTTCATTTATTTTGTTTCATTCACATTTCCCTACCCACTCTTTACCCTGCTAGAGACAATCATTCTACACAGTCATTTTTGGTTGTTTGTTTTGGTTTGTTCTTATAATTAATATACTTTTGTATTATGTTACAAACTTACCTGTTTCTTATATTTGATTCACTGAGTACTATGATTTTTTTAAAATCTACTTGTAGTTTTAGGTAAATTTTAAGCTAATGCTTCTAAGAGTAGCATTCTTTAAAGTTGATTGATGGTAGGATATAGCGGCTCACACCTGTAATTCCAGTGATCAAAAGGCAGGGGCAGGAGGATCTCTTGAGGTCAGGAGTTCAGGACTAGCCTGGGCAACAAAACAAGAACCTGTCTGCTGGGTGCCTGTAATGCTAGCTACATGGGAGGTTGACATGGGAAGATCCCTTGAGCCAAGGACTTTGAAACTGCAGTGAGCTGTGATTGCACCACCGCACTCCCAAATAAATTAAGGTGAAATGAGTTTTGGTTTTGGAGGAAGTTAAGCTACTTGGGAATTAGATTGATACTTTAAGTTTTGTTAGGGCAGGCCTTTACTCTTGGGTTACTTAAGCTTTACTACCAGAGGTGACCCTTCCGGGAGCCTAGTGAAAGCCATAGTTGTTCAGTTAATCCTCTCTGATGTGGTTGGTTGGAACTTATGCATCTTACACTCGTTTGAATTTTGGAAGGTTTTCAGTTTAAATCTTACTAGTTGTTGTTTTTCTCCAGAAATTATTATTTGCCAGGTCTTGTGAATTCTTATCCTATGCATATGCAGCTGAGTATTTGCTGAAAGACTTGAGATTACCCCATTCAGATTCCTGGAGCTCTTTGTGTAGCTTTCTCTTGTGCAGTAATCTGATTCACAAGTTCCAGCTGCTGAGCCTCCTAAACTCTGATATCTGCCTCTTTGGCACGGTTGGTTGTCTAGTATCTAAAAACAGTTGTTTCTGATATTTTTTCTGTTTTTTATTATGGGAGGACAATGCAAGAACTATTTCTTCTATTGTGGCCAAAAGCAGAAGTAAGAAATAAGTTTGGATTTTATATCTTTTCTGCTTAGTGTTGCTTCATTGTCAAAGCCCTCATTTTACACATACAAAAGAAAATCTCCAAGTTGTAAATTGTATGCTTTTCTGGATGCTGAAACCAAATTGTAGGCAGATTAACAAATTTAGGATGATTAATCTAGTATCAGCTAAATAAATTTGTATTAGCTCATCCCTAATGACTCACTTTCTCACAAGGAAACCATAATATTAGCTTGTTGACAGACTAGATAATTAAAAACTGGCCTTTACAAAAATAGCTAAATAGGTCTTATAATCACAGAAAAATCTGAGCATTGGCAAGTAGGGTATTTATTATATCAGTTAATAATATAGTCATAAGTTATTCATTCATTACTGACTTATACAAGGCAAGGAATTACCAACAGTTCTTGCTCTTAGCAACTTATGGTCCAATGTGGAGAGAGATGAATAAAAACATACCTCCTAAAAATATTTTAAAAAACAAAATAAAATGTGATAAAAATAAATCAACAGCCTAAATAAAATACAATAATTCTTATAAATGTATAGAAATCATTTAAACAGTGAAAAATCTTTATAGGAGAGTGGTATTGATTTGGGCCTTGAATTCCAGAAAGGATTTTTACATACCTGGAATAGAAGGTAGGACATTGGTGTTGGGAAAGGAAAAAAAGGAGAGAGAAAAACTTGACATGACTCTAAGTATAGTAATGGGAGGCAACAAAGCATGACACACTGAGATCATTACATTTGTATCAGAGTTTTCGTGTAGGGTATCAGAATAAAAAAAGGCAAAAAAGAAAAAAGAAAGAGCAGTAGAGTGTATTGGTATTAAGATCATGAGATTTATAGTGGAAGTTACGTTTAAGTTTCAAGAGTTTTTCAACATGTACAAAATAAACAAATAATGAAAATAAATTTACTTTCTTAAATCCTTATTTTCTTCATATTCTAGAATAATATCCAGAATATACATGGAACTGAAATAATCCAACAATAAAAACAGGCAAATAATTCCACTAAAAGTGGAAAAAGAATACGAATAGACATTTTTTCAAAAGAAGGCATACAAAAGGCCAAGGGGTATATTTTTAAAAAATGCTTGCCATCACTAATAATTAGGGCAATACAAATCAAGGCCATATTGAGAAATTTTCTTACCTGAGTTAGAATGGCTATTAGTAAAATGATAAAAAATAACAGATGTTCACAAGAATGCAGAAAAGAAGGAACTCTTACATACTGTTGGTGGCAATTTCAAGAAGTATAGCCACTATAGGAAATAGTATGGAGATTTCTCAAAAAATTAAAGGTAATATTACTATTACTATATATTAAAAGCAATATTATTATTGGGTATTTACCCAAAGTAAAGGAAATCAGTATGTAAAAGGGATGCTTCCACTTCCATGTTTATTGAAGAATTACTTACAATATTAAAGACAGAGAATCAACCTAAGTTTCTATCAATGGATGAATGGGTAAAGAAAACATTGTATGTATACACAACAGAATACAAGTTGGCCATAAAAAAGAATGAAATCATATCGTTTCCATTAACGTAGATGGGACTGATGGTCATTATCTTAAGTTGAAAAAATCCAAGCCCAGAAAGAAAAATACATCTTCTCACTCACATGTTGGAGCTAGCAAAGTTGATCTTATGAAGTGGGAAGGGTATGTGGTTGAGGGGTTGAAAAAGAGAGGTTAGTGGGTAGAAACATACAATTAGAAGAAGAAATAAGTGCTAAAGTCTAATAGCGGTTGAATCTGGATAACAACAATATAATGTATCTTTCAAAGTAGCCAGAAGAGAAGACTGAAAATGTTCCCAACACACAGAAATGATAAATACTTTAGATAATGGACACCCCAAATGCCCTGACTTGATTATTACTCGGTTTATTCATGTAACCAAACGTTACATGTACTCAAAAGTATGTTCAAAAATTATGTATCGATAAAGCATTTTAATATAAAATAAAATTTATTGTTTATAGGGTTACTTTTGGCCAATGTGTTTTCACCTCTTTTTTCTAGTCCCAAGTCACTTCTCAAATTGGAGACATAACCAAGCTGGCCAGTAACATGATATACTAGGTACTTTCCACTACTAGGTACTTTTGCAGGTGCTTGGATACTTCTAGATATGGGCTCACACTGCTTACTGATCCTATGTACACCTACGAATCAAAGGAAAAGAAATATATATATATATATATATACACATATATATATATACATATATACATATATATACATATATACATATATATGTATATATATACATATATATATATAAAGAATATTTAGAGAAGACTTCATCTAATAAGTTAAGATACCCAGTAAGAAAGAGACATTCAAAATCATTGGCAATGATAGAAATGAATATTCAATCAACAAAATATCATTAGAAATCTGTTATAATGGCCAAAATTATATAGCTACATAATAAAAAATAAAATGTTGACTACCAAACTATGGAATACACCAAAGCAGTTCTAAGAAGCAAGTTTATAGCAATAAACACCAATATTTAAAAAGAAAAAAGATCTCAAATAAACAACCTAACATTATATCACAAGAAAATAGGAAAAGAAGAACAAACTAAGCCTAAAGATAATAGAAAAAAAGAAAAAAGATCGGAGCAGAAATAAATGAAATAGTGATTACAAAAAGTAGAAAAACTCAATAAAACTAACAGTTTTGAAAATATAAACAAAACTGACAAACTTATAACTGGATTTACTAAGAAAAACAGAGAGAAGACAAATTGAAATGAAAGAGAAAGCATTCTGATACTACAGAAATATAAAAATCACAAGACTACTATTAATAATTATTCTCCAACAAATAGATATTAGAACAAATGAATTACTAGACCATTCAATGTACCAAAAATAAATCAGGAAGAAATAGAAAATCTGAAGAAACCAATAATGAGTGAAGAGGTTGGATCAGTAAGAAAAAGTCACTCATCAATGAAAAGCCCAGAACTTTATAGCTTATTTGCTGAATTCCACCAAACATTTAAAAAAGAATTAATATAAATTTTTATTAAACTTTTCCAAAATATTAAAGTGGAGGTAATACTTCCAAATTCATTTCACAATTTTGGAATTACCCTGCTACAAAAGTCAGACAAGGACATTAGATGAAAATAAAATTACAGGATAATAACCTTGATAAACATAGATGCAAAAATCTTCAACAAAATACTAGCAAACTGAATTATATTCACATTAAAAGATTATTCATTATGATCAAGTGGGATTTTTCCCTGGGATGCAAGAATGGTTCAACCTATGTAAATTAATCAAGGTGATATACCACATTAACAGAATGAAGGACAAAAGTCATATGATCATCTTAATAAATGCAAAAGAGGCATTCAAAAAAGTCAATATCCTTTCACAATAAAAACTATCAACAAATTCAGTATAGAAGGACTTTACCTTAACACAATAAAAGTCCTATATAACAGAACCACAGCTTATGTACTCTGGTTAAAAATTAAAAAGGTTTTCCTCTAAGATGATGAGCAAGACAAGAATGTCCACTCTTGCCATTTCTATTCACACAATACTGGAAGTCCTTGCTAGAGCAATTAGAAAAGAGAAACAAATAAAAGCCATCCAAATTGAAAGGGAGAACTAAAATTATCTGTTTGCAGATGACATCATTTTACATATAAAACACCCTAAAGACTCTACCAATAAAACCCAAACTCAGATACTCAGTAAAGTTGAAGAATATAAAATCAACATACAAAAATCAGTCATATTTCTATATACTGACAAATAACTGTCTGAAAAGTAAATCAAGTAATATCTCGTGTACAATAGCTAAAAAACCCCAAAATAATCAAGAATAAATTTAATCAAGGAGGTGAAAGATCTGTACACTGTAAGCTATGAAACATTGATTATAAAAATGAAGACACAAATAAATGGAAAAGCATCCCATGTTCAAGGATTGGAAGAATTCATATTGTTAATTATATAGCTAAAGTTAACTAAGTAAATTGCCCATACTACTCAAAGCAATTAGCAATTTCAATCCAACACCTAAACAAAATTCCAATGCCAGTTTTCTCAGGAACAGGAAAAAATTTTAAAATTCATATGGAGCCACAACACAACCTAAATAGTCCAAGTAGTCTCAAACGAACAGAATAAAGCATGATATCACCTAACTTCAAAACCTACTGTAAAACTTTAGGAATCAAAACAACATGCTACTGGCATAATGATAGACACATAGACCATTGGAACAGGATGGAAGGCCCAGAAATAAGTCTACACACTTATAGCCAACTGATTTTCAACAAAGTTGTGAAACACACTCAATGAGGAAAGGAAATCTTTTCAATAAACAGTGCTAGGAAAACAGAATATCCACATACAGAAGACACTAATTAGATCCTAGTATCATTCCATATAAAAATATCAATTAACAATGGAATAAAGACTTAAATGTAAGACTTAAACTACAAAACTACTGGAAGAAAACAGAGGAAATACTTCATGACATTAGTCTGGGCAATGATTTATATATGTGTGTATATATATATGTATATATATGCAAAAGCATAGGCAAGAAAAGCACATATTAACAAATGGGATCACATCAAACTAAAATGCATCTACACAGCAAAGGGAACGTTCAAAAGAGTGAAGAAACAATCTTCAAAATAGGAGAAAATATTTGCAAACCATATATCTGATAAGGGACTAATATCTAACATTTATAAATAATTTAAACAACTGAATATCAAGAAAACAAATAACCTGATTAAAAAATGAGCTAAGGGCCTGAATAGACATTTCTCAAAGGAACACATATAAATGGGCAATAAGTATATTAAAAAAACACTCAGTATCACTAATTATCAGAGAAATGCAAGTTAAAACCACATTGAGATATTACCGCACACCTATTAAAATTGTGGTTATCAAAAAGATGAAAAATAACTATTGGTGAAGATGTGGAGAAAATAGAACTATTGGACATTGTTGATAGAAATGTAAATTAGAACAGCCCTTATGGAAAACAGTATGGAGATCCCACAAAAAAAAACTAAATAAAATTACCATATGATCCAGCAATCTTACCACTGGGTATATTCAAAGGATATGAAGTCAGTATGTTGAAGAGACATTTGTACTCTCATGTTTATTGCAGTATTCTTTACAATAGCCAATATATTGATTCAATGTACGTTTTCAGTACCTCAGGAATAAATAATAAAATGTGGCATATATACACGATGGAATACTATTCGGTCTTAAAAAGGAAGGAAATCCTGTCATTTGCCACAACATGGATGAATCTAGAATGCATTATATTAAGTGAAATAATCTAGACACAAGAAGATAAATACTGCATGATCTCACTTATATGTGGAATATTTAGAAAACTGAACTCATAGAAATAAGCAAAGAGTGAAATGACAGTTACCAGACGTAGGTTTGTGGATGGGGAAATTGGGAAGATGTTGACCAAATGAAACAAAATTTCAGTTAGAATGAATAGGTAAAGAGTTATATATCATGGTGACAATAGTTAATAATAATATATTGTTTACTTGAAAACTTACAAGACTAGATTCTACATATATTTACCAGACAAACACAAATAAGTATGTGAAGTAATACTTATGTTAATTGGCATCATGTAAATATTCTGGAGTATATACATATATTAAAACATCATGTACTTCAGAAATATGTACCATTTTTAGTTGTCAATTAATAAATACATACATAAAATGTTGAGGAGGAACATGAACTGGTAGCATCGCTAATGAGAGAGTATTAAGGGAACCATTCCAGAGAGCAATATGGTACTACTTAGACAAATTGAAAATACAAATACTTATAACTTAGAAATAATACTTCTAGTAATATTTTCCAAATACATCTTCAGTGAGTCATAAGGAAATATGTATATGCATGTTTATTTCAGTGTTATTTGTGATTGCAAGAGGATAAATGTAACTTTCTGTCCATTTCAAAGTCAATACAGTGGGTAAGTAATCTGTAAAAAACACTTAGCAATGTAACAATCACAATTCTCATCATTTAATCAAATGCTAAAGTGAAAAAGAAAGTGAAAAGCAAAGAGAGAAAACATGGGTGAAAAAGGAAATATAACCCATACATGGAAAAACACCAGTCAATGGAAACAGACCTAAAGATAAGAGAGACTTTAGAATACTGACATTAAATGTTGAAAGATCTGAAGAAAACATGAAAAAATGTAAAGAAAACTAAAATATATTGAGAAAAAGAGAACAAATTAGACATGGAAAACATACACAAAGAAGAGAGCAATAGACACTAGGGCCTATTTGAGTGTGGAGTGTGGGAGAGGCGTGAGGATCTAAAACCTACCTATTGAGCACCATGCTTATTACCTGGGTGAGAAAATAGTCTGTACCAACCGCTGGCAACACACAATTTACCTATATAACAAACCTGCACATGTACCCTTGAAACTAAAAGTTAAAAAATAAAATAAAATAAACTACTAAATGGCTTTAACAGCAACTTACACACTTACACATTTTTACAGTAAAAAAGAATTTAACATCAACTTACACACACATTCTTACAGTAAAAACAATTGTGAACTTGAAGATAGTGATAAACACTAAACTGAAATAATTTTTTTTCTAAAAATAACAGAGTAAGCAGAGTTTTGATGAACTGTGGATCAATGGTCTAAGATGTGCATAATTGTATTCCCAGGAGGAGAATCAGGAATGTTTGAATGTTTGAAAAATTTTCAAATTGATATAAACTGTAAACGCAAGATCCAAATGGCTAAATGAGATACATGAAATAAAGAGAAAGAAAACTGTACCAAATTACATCAAATCAAATTGTTGAAACCCTAGGGAGGAGAAAATACTAAAAACATGCAGAAAAAAAACCCAAAAAATTTAAAAATAATGAAATGAGTTCTGATTTCTCGTTTTAAAAAACGACTGGGTAATTTATAAAGAAAAGAGGCTTGATTGAGTCTGCAGGGCTGGGAAGGCCTCGGGAAAATTACAATCATGGAAAAAGGGGAAACAGTCACTTCCTTCTTCACATGGTGGCAGGAAAGAGAATTGCAGAGCAAAATGGGAAAAAGCTCCTTATAAAACCATCAGATCTCATGAGAACTCACTCACTATCATGAGAACAGTATGGAGAAACTGCCCCCATAATCTAAACATCTCCCTCAGGTTCCCTCCCACAACACATGGGGATTATGGGAACTACAATTCAAGATACGATTTGGGTGGGGGTACAGCCAAAGTATATCACACACTACTCTCAATATGTAAACTCAGCCCTCATGACCTCATCTAAACATCATAACCCTCATTGAAATTTTGAACCCTCATTATGAAATTTTGGGGTTGATACAAACATTTCATCCATAGCAAGAAGGTATAAAATAAATTTTACAACTAGATTAGATAAACATCTATTAAAATGTATACTAGATATAAATGGATAATTCCTGAATACAAATTTATACATATGTCTTATAATTACATGATAACTTACTTACAATCATTAGTCAGCAGCAAAATGAAAATCATCTGCACAAAATACTCACTACAGACCCACCAAAATGAGTTAAGTAAAAAGACAAACAATATCATGAGGATGGAGAGAAACTGGAAGGAACATTCTTATGTTGCTGATAAGAATACAAATGGTACACACACTCTTAAAAGGCTTTGCATTTTTAAAATATATCAAACATAAACTTATTGTATAACCAGCAATTTCAATCCTAGGTAGCGATCCAAAAAAAAAAAACAACCCAGGAAGCATATGTCTACACAGAAACCTGTACATAAGTCATATTCCCAATAGTTTTACTCACAATAAATAAAAAATGGGAATGAAAGTTTACTAGAAAGTGAGTGGATAAACAGATTGCCCTGTATTCATACAATTAAGTAATATTTGATAATATTTGGCCAGACACGGTGGCTCACACCTGTAATCCCAGCACTTTGGGAGACAAAGGCAGGTGGATCACCTGAAGTCAGGAGTTCAAGATGAGCCTGACCAACATGGAGAAACCCTCATCTCTACTAAAAATACAAAATTAGCTGGGTGTGGTGGTAATTCAGTAGTCTATAATCCCAGCTACTCGGGAGACTGAGGCCAGAGAATTGCTTGAACCCGGGAGGCAGAGGTTGAGGTGAGCCGAGATCGCACCATTGCACTCCAGCCTGGGCAACAAGAGTGAAACTCCGTCTCAAAAAAAAAAATTATAATTATAATTATAATAATTATTATTTTTAATTTTGGTAATTATAATTATAATTACCAAATTATTAATACACCTAATAAATACCCACTAACACACACATAATGTATTATACATGCAAAATACATAAAAAGGTGAACAAAATACATTTTAAAATGCTAGGTCATAAAGCAGACACCAAGACCAGACACATAGTTACGTGAAATTTTAAAATAGGTAAACCTAATCTATCTTGCCAGAAAATAGCTCATTGTTGGCTGGAGGTATATATTAGGGGAGATGGAGAGTGGCTGACAGTGAAGCGTCATGGGGCAACTTCCTGTGGTGTTAGTAATAGTTTGTATCTTGATTGTTGTGGTTACCATTCACATGGTGATATATATTTATTAAAATAATCAAATCGAACATTTAAAAAATATTCATTTCATTGACTGCATAATTACACCTCAGTAAAGTTGAATTACATAAATTGGATCTGAACTAGGATATTCATAGTGCTTTAGAGTGCCAGAGAGAAGTAAATTCTTTTACAATTTCTTGGCCCAGAAAAACTATGTACAGGCATTAGTTCTAGATTCTCACATTTTAAGATTACTCTTGTATCATAACATTTTTATGAAAAAATAAGAAACATTTTTATCTCATAAATGTGCGTTAAAATCATCAATGTTATTTAACATGTATTTTATCACATAAATAAAAATTGAGACATGCCATTTGATTGAACATTTATTTCTTGAAAATTAATAAGATGAAATAAAATATTTGAACAGAAGCGACATAATATGGCTTAGAAAGGTTTATTTGTTATACATAACAAAAAATGGTTAATGTCTTATTATGTATTGAGGTTTTCTTTAAAACAATAAACTTCTTATAATCAGAAGGACGTTATAATTAATTGATAAACTTTAGGTTATCACAGTCAAAATAAAACCATCCTGGTAGGAACTTGAAATGCCTGAACCAGTGCCATGAAATAAGGAGATTCTTATATAGTTAAAACATGCTATTGCAAAATTTCAAAAGCTCGTAATAGTAATGTTTAAAAAAAAAACCATAACCAAAACAAACAAACAAACAAAAAAACAGGAACAGATGGAGAAAATCTTAACCCCTCTAAAGAATACCTTATTATTTGTAAATAAGTAAAATAATTGTAATTTGGGTGCAAAATTTGTAGCAGTTTTATTTGTTTGGTGAAATTTTACAAAAAATAATTTTGGGCAAAGTACCAAAGTGTATTTTATCTTTATTTAGCAAAATCATCAAATAATTAAAGGGGGTGAAATATGCCAATCTCATAAAGTTAGAAACAAAACATTTTTTGTTTTATTTTGCTTTGCACATATTATTTCAACGTACACAACTTTTGTCAGCTGACTGTAAGTGGCATATGTCACAGATTGGTAGATCTCAGCCCACCTACAGCTATGTGTATCTGAGGTATCATTTTGTTCTTATTAGCTTGCCAGAATCCATATTTTTGCAGGGGTGGTTGGAGGTGGGTGGTAACACACACGTTTTACTTCAAATGGAAAGTATAATCCAAAGACTATGAATAAATGCACTTTAACGCTAGGGATAATAATACAAATAACAGGGATTTTTTTTTTTAATAGTGTTCATATGGTATAAATTTCTCAAAATAGCTAAAAGAACATTTAAAGTGTTTTTAGCCATAGTAGGTGTGGTGATTCACACACTAGGAAATTTATTCTATTTTTGGGAAAATAATCATGAACTTTGGGATTTTTTATATCAAAGATTTACATGTAAGTTTGCATGATGAGTGACCAAATCCCTTGGCAGCCCTTCATCCCAATTACATAGATATATATTAATGCAAAATTAGGCTTTTTATTTTATTTACTGATAGAAAATAATATGAAACTTGAGGCTTATATTAAGAAATGCAGTCAATGATGTCATTCATGTTCATAAAATGATAGCACTTTAAAATAAAATAGTGAGGTTTAAATTATGGTCCAGATAGCTTGGATATTTGTAGCTTTCTTCATTTTGTCCAGAATATCGTTATCCACTAAACTCTTTGTTTAACAGACCAGAATGCTAGTTGGGTGTTGTGTAGCTCAACACAAAACCACTCCAAACACATGATCAATACTCCATGCAAGACCTTAAAAGGAACATATGCTGGAGTTACGAAATATGAAGACAGAGGAAGAAGTTCTTTAAACTGGCATTCAGGTCTTCCCAGTGAGACAGTAAGTGAGAGCGGAGTCTTAAAACAACAACAACAGCAACAACAACAAACCTTTTATGTTAAAATGCTTTTCTCTCTTCAGAATAATTAAAGCAGTATATGAATATTATGTAACATATGGAAAATACGGTAATTTAAAATGACTGATAAACCCAAGCATACAAGATAATATCGTGAACATGTTACTGTAATACTTCATAGTTTTGCTATACAAATGTTAAAAATAAATTATACTTTGAATTACACGTATTAGAGAGAACTTAAGTGTGAAAAATTACTTGTGCTTTTGTATAACAAGTCAAATTTATGTGGGATGTCCAATACCAAACTATTTGAAAATGATATCCTACAACTAGTGATTATCAATAGTCATTATATATACTCTTGATATGAAATTAAAATATAGATTTCTTAAAATGCTTTAAGATTTTATTCAACAAGTTGGCATTTTCTATATCTAAATCTTTATGGTATTTGATTTACCCAACAAGGATGACAATGTTTAAACACAATTTTATTTTTTTTTAGTTTTTATCTGAAATAACTATAAATAAATGCATTTAATATGTCAGCCATTTTTTAATGTAATAAAAATGTTGTTTTAATGTAAAACATTTCCTTTTGCCTCATAATTTATTCTTTGTATATAGGTACCTATATAAAATGAAATAAAATTAGAAATCTTATGTTTACATACATATGAATTTAATATAGAGGTATTATACATGTATACATATGCATGTTTAATATCTTTTAAAATCTCAGTTCAAATGCCAGAGAAATTTAAATAGAACCATCAGTTAGAAGTAGGAAAACATTGAAATGAGACATCTATGATGTATAAGCCAAAAAAACCCTTTTTTTAAAAAATAAAGAAGGAAAGACAGCTTTATAAGAGCATCTGAAGCATAAGGGTAAACAGATTAAAGCAACCAACTATGAAATGTTGACAACGTTTTCTATCACTAACTTTGTTTTAGAATTTTTAATATACTTCAAGTTCTGGGATACATGTGCAGAACGGGCAGGTTTGTTACATAGGTATACACGTGCCATTGTGGTTTGCTGCACCAATCAACCCGTCAACTACATTAAGTATTTCTCCTACTGCTATCCCTCACCCAGCCCCCTACAGGCCCCAGAGTGTGATGCTCCCCTCCCTGTGTCCATGTGTTCTCATTGTTCAACTCCCACTTATGAGTGAGAACACGTTTTTAAAGTCTGTAGTTAAAAAGTTGTCTTAAGTTTGTGAGTATAATTTATGACTGTTAATACTCCCTACCGTATTATTACTCTACAGTTTTTCCTTTGTAGATCATTCTGGTAAAAACTGTACTTTTGATTTTTTTGAGGTATAGTGGGATAATATAGTAAGTTTTGGAATGTCAAGAAGTTGAAAAAATAAAGGTTAATTTTGTAACAGCCACTTGAGAAATTTTTTTTGTCTTTTGAAGGCAATCTATTAAGTGATGAGATATTGATATGGATAAATAATGTAGATGTGTGGAGAAACTGTGCTTTTCCCTTTTTGTTGCTATGAACATTTCCCAGATTAATCCATCTTAGGTATTGTCTTAGTTCATTTGTATTGCTCTAACAAAATACTACAGACTGAGTAATTTATTAACATCAGAAATTTACTTCTTTTATCAGAAAATTTTTCTGTTGTTTATCAATTACAGAGGCTGAGTAGTCCAAGATTAAGGCCCCAGCAAGGTTGGTGTCTACTGAGGGCTCAGTCTTTGCTTCCAAGATGGCACCTTGTCACTGTATCCTCCGCAGGGGCAAAATATGTGTCATCACATGGCAGAAGGGACAGAAGGGGTAAGTTCACGAGCTTGAGATCTTTCATTCAGCACTAATTCATTTATAAGGGTGGAGTTCTCATGGCCTAATAGCCTTATAAATGTTGTACATAATACTACTGCATTGGGGATTAAGTTTCAACATTAATTTTGGAGGGGAAACAGACCTGAATAAGAGAGCAGGTGTTATAGAATTATACCATGAAGAAAATTCACTAATTATTCTTAAAGCCTGCTTAGACTAGTTCATATCTTATTGCTTTTCCCAGAAAAGTCACTTGAATAACTGTCCCTGATTACAAACAAATATATATATATATATATATTTTTTTTTTTTTTTTTTTTTTTGCTGGAAGAATAATGGCAAAACACAGGTTCATAATTTAGGATGGCCTTTTCATCTGGGGTATTTAATTTTAAAACACTACATTTAATTTTTTGAAGAGATAAAGTTGCAACTGTATAATAAGTTTGTTACAAATAACAATTATTTATTTACTTTCTTTTGGAACATTTCAGCCTGTATTAAACTCTATATTCATACAGCTCATAACAAATGACATGTAACACTTAGAGAAGTGAAGAATCTGGTATAATTGAAGGAAAACATCTTCCATCTAAACAAACAAATACTAAATTATACATGAAAATATTATGAAATAGATATTGAGACTAGGTCTAAAGCTCTCTTATACTTTCCTATATTGTAAACCAAATATTTCTACATTAATTATTTATATCTGGAGCTTCTATTTTTTTCTGTTTTTTGTTATTAATTACATTTTATAATATCAATGACCTACAATTAAAATATAATCAAATGTCTCTTTTTCCCTGTCACTTCATGTGCAATAATATTCAAGTGAAAAGTTCAGATATAATATGTGAAACTGGGAGAATTTACTTTTTAATGTAAAGCATTTTGGATGCCTTTTCTTAGAAGTATCAAAACACATGGTCCTAGTCATTATTACACATAATCCAAAGGAGAATTTTCTCCTTAGTCTCTTAACAGTAATACTAGCCTGTACTTGTACTGGAAGTTATACCCAGAATTGACCTAGAACTGAACTTCAGTGTATTAGCAAGATATTGGCTATGCTATTCAAATTAAATTTAACGCTTTGAAAGAAATCACTATAAAAACAAATAAGATTTTATGCAAAGCAGATAAATTGAGAAAAATATTTTGATAATGTAGATGCAAACTTGAGGAATAAATTCAATGTAAATATACATAAATAATTACAAACATCTTTGTTAAATGACATTTTTTTGGATACGGGATTAGAGGCATTGCTAGCATACGTCTCCTGTTTAGAAGCACAGAATAATATATAGAGATTCACATTGTGAACATTTTTCCAGAAACGATGCAGGAACTAAGCAGGAAAACCGAAGAAATCTATGGATCCCAGAAGGAAGCAGGAGCCTGCAGCCTACACTATGAGTCAGACAAAGGGCTGCGAGTACCCAGAGTGTGAGAGAGGGAGAGTTTGCCTCTGGGATACACATCCCCACCCCGGGGAGCCTGAAAGCCCAGGGCACAGGGTAAGGCCTTAACCTCACACAAAGCAGGAAATAACTTGGGGAAGTTCATGGAATATAAAAGAAGCAGCAGCGGCAGGAAGACCCTTGAATTCACTCCCAGATCCCAGTATGGACCAAGGGCAGCCATTACTTACTGTTGCTCAGAAGACCTCGTGAAGGACAGCCAAAAAGTTCAGGCCGTGGTCACAAGTTGAAAGAAGCTCCCAACGGGGTTTCCAGATGTAACCTTTGGTGGTGACAAAATCCCGTGGCCAGGGCCAGTGCAGGGGAGAGTGAAAAGCAGGCTGTGAGTGCAGGAGCCACGGGTTCATGAGCCATGAGTGCAGGAGTTGTGAGTAGGAGCCAAGTGCCAGGCTTTTCAGGGAACAGAGAGGGGCATGACTTGAAAGCCGTGGTTGCTATCTGCATGGGGAAAGCTTATGAGTTCTGAAAGTGGGGAATTCTAATTACAGGCTGACGCGAACTCATCTCTCTGCTGCCAATGGAAATCCGTGGGAGTGGGAGTTCCTCTCCAAGTGTGTGGGAACTCTGTGGGGCTTATCACCACCTGCTACACCAACTTCCTGAACAAATTCTGTGCAGTAGAGGCAACAATGCTCCCCTCTAGAATATCAATCCAGTGGCATGAGACCTACCTACTCCCATCCCTCTAAACCCACAAGGGCTGCTGCTTGACCTGCACACATAGACTCAGAGTATAAACCTGCCCTACCCAGCTCCTTCTTGGCTTTGCCCCACCACCCACCTTGGTAGCTTACACAAAGGACAGAAGCTCTTGGGAACTACATGGCCCTGCCCATTGCCTGAGAAATCAGAGTAACCGCCCCCACCCCGTCCCCATCTAGTAACATAAGGCAAGTGAAAATCCCACTGCTAGTACACAGCTGGTGCTCTTTTACAAGCACCATCTCCTGGCTGTAGGCCAACCAACACAGTCCATTATGGTATCTCCTGGTAGAACAACACTGCAACCAGGAAGAAGAAAACAGCTGCATGATCTCAGTTATTACCACTACTTGTACCTCTCTGGCTAACCAAGAGGTCCTGAGTCTGTCCATATGACTAGTTCATTACCACTATAACTGGTGTTCAAGAAAGCCAAAACACTATGGCTATCAATAACCAAGGAACTTCACAGAGTCTCTGACAATCCCCTGCCACTTCCATTAGAGCTGGTGCAGCTACCCACTTTTGGGAAACTTGAGGATAGGTCACATCACTGGATTCCTTGCAGATATTCCCTAACACCAGCATGGAGTGTGACAACCTCACTGAGCAGCCAGACCCAGAGGCACAACACTCACAGTAGTCTGGCTTCCAGGGACTCCTAGTGATAGGGAAAGGAGAAGTGCACCACATGAAGGGAACACCCTATGGGATAATAGAATCTGGTTGGCAGGCCTTGAGCACCAGATCCTTCTGCTGGTTGGTGGAAAGCTTCCTTAAGAACAGTTGAAATGCTGGGCTCAGCAGGGAAAGTTTTCCACTGTATTCCAACAGACTTGTACAGCCCTGGTGTGTGTGAAAGGTCTTGGAGAAGAGGAAGTCTTTCCTCCCTTGTCTACCACTGTAGGCACATTTTGGGCTTCTCCCATGAGAGCTCAGCATGGGCACAACTATAGACAGCCTTTCTGGAACATATCAGAGCCACTGCATCCACAAAGGAGGAGCACACTCCAGGTCCAGGATAGCATGAGAGACAGAGTCACAATTCCTCTTTATTTGGAACATCAACATTCCTACAGATGAGAAGAGGTGCCTGTCTGATCCGAATAGCTGCAGCACTGGGACAGAAGCATGTCTGAGAGGTGGATAACATTCCTGCTGACCTGGCAGGGGAGCTGATGTGGCTCCAACCCTTTCTCCTTCTAAGACCCCAGTGTGACTCACTGAGAGTTTCTCCAACCACTTTTGTCAAGGCTGGGACTTTATCCACCCGCTTTAGCCACAACCTGTTCCTACCCAGAGACACCTCGCCTATTGGTCTAAAGCCTGAGCCATCAAACTATTAAATAAAATACTGGAGAAAAAATAAATAAATAAATTGCACTCCACAGGAGAAAGAGATAAGCTTTAAGAGACCTCTATAATTTCAACCCAGTAGGAGATAGTGGACTTATTTACACACTGAACACATTGCTACTACAACCAATATATGAGAAAACCGTTGTTCAAAGACTGTCTATAACCAAAAATCTCTTACAGAGCCTTCATCCCTGAAAGCACCAAGAGCTGAATTAGACTATAATTTATTATAAGCAATAAAAGAACACAGTCAAATCAAACATAAATTCAAGAACAATGAAAAGCACTACTCTATCAAAATGAAAATGAACCAGAAAAATAACTCTGGTAATATGACTAAAGAGGGTGCAAATACTCCCAAAAGTCACACTGGCTCTGCAGCAGTGAGCCCAGACCAAGATAAAATCTAATACCAGATAAAGAGTTCAAAAGTTTGATTATTAAGCTACTCAAGGAAATATCAGAGAAAGGTAAAAACTATCATAAAGAAATTTAAAAAGCAGTTCAGGATATGAATGAAAAATTTTCTAGAGAGATAGATATCATCAAGAAAACAATAAATACTTCTGGAAATAAAAGGCATACTGAGGTTATTACAAAATGTAGTGGGAAGTTGTAACAGTAGACTAGAATAAGTAGAAGAAACAATTTCAGAGCTTGAAGACAAGGCTTTTGAGTTAACCCAATCAGACAAAAATAAAGAAAAAATAATAAAAAGAAATGAGCAAAGTCTCCAAGAAATATGATATTATGCAAAATGGCCAAATCTAAGAATAATTTATGTTCCTGAGGAGGAAGAGAAAATGATGTCTGAAAAACTTATTTGAAGGAATAATTGAGGAAAACTTTCATAGCCTGGCTAGAGATCTAGATATCCAAATCCAAGAAGCTCAAAGAACTCCTGGGAAATTCATTGCAAAAAGATCTTCACCAAGGCATATAGTCATTATGCTATCTAAAGCCAACATGAAGGAAAAAATTCTAAGAGCAGCAAGACAAAAGCATCAGATAGCCTATGAAGGAAATCCTATCAGAATAACAGCAGACTTCTCAACAGAAACTTTACAAGCCAGAAGGCATTGTTAGCCTATCTTCAACCTCCTTAAACAGAGCAAGTGTCAGCCAGGAATTGTTTTATTACAGAAAAGAAGAAGAAATAGTGATTTTCAGAAAAACAAATCCTGAAGGGATTTGTCACTACCAAACCAGCACTACATGAAATGCAAAAAGGAGTTCTAAGCCTTGAAACAGAAGCCCAATATGCATCAACATAAAACCTCTTGAAAGCTTAAAACTCACAGCGCCTATAAAACAATAACAGAAGGAAAAAAAAAACTAGATAACAATTACCTTGATGAACTTTACCTCACATCTCAATATTAACATTGAATGTAAATGGCCTAATTGCTCCACTAAAAAGATTCAAAATGCCATAATGGATAAAAAGTTCACAATCCAAATATCTATTGTCTTCAAGAGACACACCTAACATGGAATAATTCAGATAAAAGTAAGGTAAATAGGTGGAAAATGCAGTCCATATAAACAGAAACCAAAAGTGAGCAGGAGTAGCTATTCTTATGTCAGACAAAACAGACTTCAAGATAAAAACAATTAAAAAAAAAAAAAAGATGGTCATTGTATAATAACAAAAGGATCAATTTAACAAGAAACCATTACAATCCTAAATTTATATGCACTAAACACTGGATGCCCTAGATTCATAAAATAATTACTACTCAGAGTGAGATAGAGAGCAAAACAATAATAGCAGGAGATTTCAATATCCACTGACAGCACTAGACAGATCTTTGAGACAAAAAGTCAAGAGAGAAACAATGGACTTACATGACATACTAGAACGAATTGACTAAATGGATATTTACAGAACATTCTACCCAAAATCTGCAGTCTATACATTCTTCACATCAGCACATGAAACATTCTTCAAGATAGATCATATGATAGGCCACAAAACAAGTGTCATAAATTTGAAAAAACTGAAATCATATTAAGTATCTTCTCAGAGTACAGCAGAATAAAACTAGAAATAAAATCCAAAAAGGAACCCCAAAACACTACCAACATATAGAAATTAATAATCTGCTCCTGAATGATATCTAGGTTAACAATGAAATCAAGATGAAAGTTAAAAATTATTTGAATTGAGTGATCATAATGAGACAAATTATGAAAATCTCTGGATACAACAAAAACAGTGCTAAGAGGAAAGTTTCTAGTAATAAATGCCTACATCAAAAAGTCTGAAAGAGCACAGATTGACAACCTAATGTCACTCCACAAGGAATCAGAGAAACAAGAACAAACTAAATCTAAAGCTGGAAGAAGAAAACAAATAAAGATCAAAGCAGAACTAAATGAAATTCAAACAACAACAACAACAATAAAATACAAAAGATCAATGAAACAAAAGCTGGTTCTCTGAAAAATTAAAATTGATAGACCATTATCTAGATTAATAAAAAACAGAAGAAAGAAGATGCAAACAAGCTCAATTAGAAACAAAATTTTAGACATTACAACCAACGCCACAGAAATAAAAAAGATCATTCAAGACTACTATGAACACCTTTATGCACACAAACTAGAAAACCTAGAGGAAATGGACAAACTCCTGGAAACATACAACCCTGCTAGATTAAATCAGGAAGAAATAGAAAACTTGAATAGACCAAAAACAAGCAGCAAGATTGACTCAGTAATTTAAAAATTGCAAACAAAAAAGCCCAGGTCCAGATGGATTCACAGCGGAATTCTACCAGACATTCAAAGAAGAATTGGCACCGATTCTGCTGAAATGATTTCAACAGATTGAGAAAGAAGGAATCTTCCTAAGTCATTCTATAAAGCTAGTATCTCCCTGATATCAAAACCAGGAAAGGACACAACAACAACAACAAAAAACTACAACCAAGTTCCCTGATGAACATAGATGCAAAAATACTCAACAAAATATTAGCCAACTGAATCCAACAACACATCAAAAAGATAAATCATCATAATGAAGTGGATTTCATTCCAGGGATGCAGGAATGGTTCAACATATGCAACTCAATAAATGTGATACCCCACATAAACAATTAAAAACAAAAACCATATGATCATCTCAATAGATACAGATAAAGCATTCAACAAGATCCAGCACCCCTTTATGATGAAAATTGTCAAAAACTAGGCACAGAAGAGACCTACCTCAAAAGAATAAAAGCTATGTAAGACAAACCCACAGCCAACATCACACTGAATGGGGAAAAGTTAAAGTATTCCCCTTGAGAACAGAAAGAAGAAAAGGATGTCCACTTTCACCACTCCTATTTAACATCGTTCTGTAAATACTAACCAGGGCAATTAGGCAAGAGAAAGAAAGGACATTCAAATTGGAAAAGAGAAAGTCAAACTATTGCTGCTTGCAGATGATATGATTGTACTCCTAGAAAACTAAAGACTCACCCCTAAATCTCCTGGAATTGATAAGTGCATTCAGTAAAGTTTCAGGATAAAAAAAAAGTACACAAATCAGTAGCCCTGCTATACACCAATAGTGACCAACCTCATAATCAAATCGAGAACTGAACCCCTTTTACATTAGCTGCAAAAAAATTAGAACTATGCTTAACCAAGGAGGTGAAAGACCTCTACAAGGAAAACTACAAAGCACTGCTGAAAGAAATTACAGACAACACAAACAAATGGAAACACATACCATGTTCATGGATGAGGAGAATCAATATTGTGAAAATGACCATATTGCCAAAAGCAATACATAAATTTAATGCAATTCTCATCAAAATACCACCATCATTCTTCACAGAACTAGTAAAAACAATTCTGAAATTCATATGGAACCAAAAAAGAACCCACACAGACAAAGCAAAACTAAGCAAAAGAACAAATCTGAAGGCATCACATTACTATACTTCAAATTATGTTAGAAAGCTGTAGTTACCAAAACAGCATGGCTATTATATAAAAGTAGACACATAGGTCAATGGAACAGAATAGAGAAATGAGAAATAAGGCCAAATATATACATTCAACTGATCTTCAACAAAGCCTGCTAAAACATAAATTGGGGAATGGACATCCTATTTAGTAAACGGTTCTAGGAAATTTGGCAAGAACACGTAGAAAAAATGAAACTGATTCCCATCTCTCACTATATACAAAAATCCAGTCAAGAAGGATTAAATACTTCAATATAAGACCTGAAACCACAAAAATTCTAGAAGACAACATTGGAAATACTCTTCTAGACATCAGCTTAGACAAGTAATTCATGAATAAGACCCCAAAAGCAAATGCAACAAAAACAAAAATAGATAAATGGGACCAAATTAAACTAAAAAGCTTCTGCACAGCAAAATAAATCAACAGAGGAAACAGACAATCTACCTAGTGGAAGAAAATATTTGCAAACTACACACCTGACAGAGGACTAGTATCTGCAATCTATAAGGAAGTCAAACAAATCACCAAGAAAAAACCAAATATTTCCATTAAAAAAGTTGACAAAGGACATAAATAGACATTTCTCAAAAGAAGATATCACATGGTCAACAAACATATGAAAAAATGCTCAACGTCTCTAATCCTCAGGGAAATGAAAATGAAAACAACAATGAGATACCACCTTACTCATGAAAGAATGGCCATTATTAAAAAGTCAAAAAAAAAGATGATATTATGAATGTGGTGAAAAGAGAACTCTTATACACTGCTGGTGTGAATGTACATTAGTATAACCTCTAAGGAAAGCAGTATGGAGATTCCTTCAAAAGCTAAAAGTAGATCTACCATTTGATCCAGTAATCCCACTACTGGATATCTACCCAGTGGAAAAGAAGTCAATGTATAAAAAAAGACACTCACACAGATATGTTTATAGTGGCACAACTGACAGTTGCAAAGATGTGGAACCAACCTAAGTGTCCATTAACTAATGAATAGATTTTTAAAATGTGATATATATACATCATGGAATGCGACTTAGCTATTAAAAGGAACAACATGTCTTTTGATGCAAGTTGGATGGAGCTGGAAGTAATTATTCTACGTGAAGTAACAGGAGTGGAAAAACAAAAACTCTATGTTCTGACTTTAAGTGGGAGCTAAGGTTGGGCGTGGTGGCTCATGCCTGTAATCCCAGCACTTTAGGAGGCCAAGGCCGGCAGATCACCTGAGGTTGGGAGTTCATGACCAGACTGAGCAACATAGGGAAAGCCCGTCTCTACTAAAAATACAAAATTAGCCAGGCATGGTGGCTCATGCTTATAATCCCAGCTACTCAGGAAGCCGAGGCAGGAGAATCGCTTGAACCCAGGAGGCGGAGGTTGCAGTGAGCCGAGATCACACCATTGCACTCCATCCTAGGCAACAAGAGCAAAACTCTGTCTCAAAAAAAAAAAAAAAAGAAAGAAAAGAAAAGAAAAAACAAGTAGGAGCTAAGCTATGAATATGTAAAGACATAGAGTAATATAATGGACTTTAGAGATTCAGAAGGAGGGGCAAGAATAAAAAAACTACACACTAGGTACAATGTACACTACTCAGGTAATCGGTGCACTAAAAAAACCACAGAATTCACCACTATGTAATTCATCTATGTAACAAAAAACCACTTGTACCCCAAAACTTATTGAAATAAAAAATTAAAACAAAAAGCAAATAAGATGATGATTTGACAACACAAAGACATATAATCTAGCTATGTATTGACAAAATAAACAAACAAAACTTAACATGTCTAGCTATTCGTATATATAACATTAAGTAGAAAAAGCATAGCATCCTTCCTTCTCAGGTTTAATTTTTTTTACAATGTTTAATTATTTTAACTCAGTGAACAAGTGTGAGTGTATTTAGTGTTACAGGGATAAATTCTGTATCAGACAAAGCACTCTAGGCGCAATTACTCGTGAGGGGTAGACAGACATAACTGAATTTAATATTGAATTTAATATGAAAATAATATGAAAGAGGCAAAAGTCAGTTGTTGAGACTAGTTACAGGGAGATGTGATTCACTCCACCAGGAAGAATTAGAACTTCTAAGATGTTATTTAAGAATAACAGTATTTCTATAAGTAGAGGTTGTAAGAGAAACTTGAATAATTAAAGAGAGGAAGCAAACATGGAATAGTTGCCTAGCAGATACCAGACATGTGGTTATGCCCTTTATATATAGTCATTTCATCCCTACCAAAATTATTTGAGATAAACAACAATATTCCCATTTAAGGGATGAGTTACATCACTTTAAGACCAATCCTTTAAAAACCAAAGCAATCTATCTTTATGAACAGGCAAGAGCAATATTTCTAGATCTTGTGCTAATAGATTAACTTTTAAAATTATTTCTGAGCCAGCAAGTATTTTTATCAAGCTAAATCCACAAACATACATGGAAAGCTTTTCAATTTTTCACTTTTTATCTCAATGTTTGACATCATATTTGTAACTGTAAGGGAATTTATAGTCAATTTACAAATGTTGCTGACTTTTGACCAAAAATAAGAGAATAAAAGTAAATCCGAGATCAAACCAAATTAAATGTAATTAAATGTTTCTAGTTTAAAATCTCACTCATATACTTACGCTATAAGAGTTTTGTGTATATTAGGGTCTGAAAAAATAAAATGTGGAAATTATTTTAGAATAAACACCAAAAAAATAAAAAGATATCAGTTAACTCAAGTAAAAATGATGCTTTGTTTTGTGAAGAATTTGTAGAGCACCCAGTATCTATTTGCCTTATGGGATCTCCATTTTTAGCAATATTGAAGAATAATGATGTTCTTTTCTATTGGGAATTAACAGAGACAATCTTAAATTTTTCTTTTTATTTAATGTCAAATTTTGAACCAAATGAAAAATGTTTTAAAGATTTGTGAAAATGCAGAAGCAGATGAAATTTTTAAAGAACACAGTGAGGTGAAAATATTCTAATTTTATCCTCACTGGTATAAATATTGCATTTCCTTGAGGCTGTGCATAACTAACTCTGTTTCAATTCTACTTCTTCTTCTTCTTCTTCTTCTTCTTCTTATTATTATTATTATTATTATTAGAGATGGAGTCTCGCTTTGTTGCCCAGGCTGGAGTGCAGTGGGGTTACCTCGGATCACTGCAACCTCCACCTCCCAGGTTCAAGTGATTCTCCTGCCTCAGCCTCCTGAGTAGCTGGGATTACAGGTGCGTGCCATCACGCCCGGCTAATTTTTGTATTTTTAGTAGAGACGGGTTTCACCATGTTGGCCTGGCTGATCTTGAACTCCTGACCTCGTGATCCGCCCACCTCGGCCTCCCAAAGTGCTGGGATTACAGGTGTGAGCCACCGCGCCCAGCTCAACTTGACTTATTTTTGAATATAACCAAATCAGCTTCTAACTAGACAGGTCATCTTGGGAAAATAACTCAAACTCTTAGATATTTGGTTCTTTCACATTTAAGCTGCTAAGACTGAAAATGTTCTTTAAGGCCCAATCAACTTTAACATTCTGCTGCAACTAGATATTTTCATGACTTAACAACTGTAACTATTATAAGCATGGAAGGAAAGATGCACAGTTATGGCACAGATTGGTTAGTATATTACTTGTTCAGTAGAAACACTTGAAATCAAATGTAACTACATTGCAACTAGTTTATTAAAATTGCAAGCCATATTTAACATATATTGCTGTCCATTAATGTACAAAAAAAAAGAAAATCTATAGGCTTATTTATCAATTTTTGAAATATTAAATGAAACAGGTTTTTATATTTTCTCATACATTTTATTGTTTCTTTTTGCTCCTCAGGTTGACCAGAATAATAGACTAGCTTCAAAGTCTCGAATATTATAACTTAATGTCATGAAATTCTGATAGTTTTACATGTATATATATATATAAAATCCTTTATGTTGAAGTAAATTTATTATGTTTACTTTTGTTCTGTGATACACATGTACACATATATATTTGTAATTACTCCTTTATTGCCAGATCTTGCATTCTTTTCCTCATAAGATTAATAATTAACTCTATTTTTTCTAGAATTAAGAGTAGCTGTGTTTTAAACTGCATAAATATTTTACTCAGCACCATCTACTAGGCAACATGTAGTGATCAATAATCACTAGTAAATTTATTTCTTAAAATTATGTTTGGTCTTTATGTGTTTATATAAGATAGTAAGGTGCTATGTATTCATTCAAAAATACATAGCCTACTTGATGTCAATATTCATCGGTATACTAGGAAATTGCAAGGTACCATGTGGAAATAATTCCCTGAAACATGATTGCAGTTCATAGAGTAAGTCATTAACCACTCCACCCTTCTGACCTCGCTTTTCCCCAACTCCATGCCTGCTCCCAGTGTTCTCTACTATGAACTATTTCTTGGTTTTCCATTTTTACCTTAGCCTTGCTCATTTAGTTTCAGGATTAGAAATTTTTTCTCTGCTCTTGCAGTGATTCTGATTCTATTAGACTACTTAAAATCATGAGCCCTCCTGTGTCAATTCCAGCACAAACCTCAAGATTGCCACTGAAAACAAAAACAACATAAAGTAAAGAATATTCTTAATTTGATGACTTAGAACCCAAACACAAAATAAAATTTACTATAGTATTTTTCAAAGCTACTAAGGGAGTTTTAGTCTTTCTTTAAAGTCTGTCTCAAAAATTCCTCAACTATAACATTATTTTTACTTCTCACATTCGTCCATGTTTGAGGAAATTAATATTTCTCCAAACTCTAAAAATTTTTTAAGGACTATAAACAAATTTTAATGTATACATGTACAGATATATGAATATATCAATAAATTATTGAATCAACCGATGACCTATTAGATATATAGGACATTTTTACTTTACCCTTTGTTTCTTGAGCAACCCTTGATTTTTTCTATAAATTGCATTTGGCATAATTTCTTCAGATTTCTCTCTTTACCAATTTTCATCTTCTGTATCTAATATTCTCATTAATCCATAGGTTAATGCTTTATATCAGTGAGTTATTTATATTTAGGATTGTGATATAGTTCCTTTTCAATTTAGCATGTGTGTATATGTTATTTGTATTTGTGTCTTCGTTATTCAAATTTGCTTTTGGTTTCTTTTTTATCATCTTAATAATTTTAAACAATTATTTTATATTACTTTTTAGGTTGCTTTACTATGTCTTGGTCTTGGGGTTGTAATACTTTTAATTGGTTAACTGTTCTCTAACTCTCTTTTGATTGATTCTTTAGGCAGTTTTACATTTTTGTTGTTGAACTTATTAAAATTATACTTTATGTGATTCCAATATATTCCTGAGTTGAGTCTCTTTGTTGACAGATATTCTGCATTTTCACTCTGATGTTCTTTTTCAATATTTTAGGTACATCAATATACAGTACTAATTACAACCAAAATGTTAAACCTGCTCTTGGATTATGTCATTTCATGTTAGATCTTTAGATAGGTACTAATACAACAAAATCATCAGTCGATTCACTTTTGTGTGTTCTAGATATATTAATCAACTTTAATAATAATTCATTAGAAAAAAAACTTTTATGCCTATACACTCCACAGATGCAAATATACTTCTTAAGTCACTAAGCACTAATGAATTATCTTGATCCGTCTCCCTAATAGAAATTATTCCCTGATGTCATGCACGCCTGAAATGTGGGTCACCCCCATCAAACAAGTTGTAAGCCTGTCTTAGATTTCAGACATATTATTTTTACAACTGTGGTTATTAACAAGTATTTATATAGTGATAAGTAATGTGTTAGGTGCCATTGGCCTTCAGGCACAATGACCGTATTTCAGATATAAAAACCTGCCTCTACTATTTTCATTGGATTTTATCAAAGTGTACTTGCATATGTACATGTGTATTAAATATTTTAGCAAAAAATATTAGGACAAATTAAATATACTTATGAAGATAATTAAATTTAACATCAATATCTTAATGAAGATGGAATGCAAATATTCTAAGCTTAATAATTAATTTCCTAAAGTTTCTTAAACAGCTTAATTTCAGACCCACCTATAACCTCTATATATAAGCACATGCAGGTATATCAAGAAAATATTGTGAGTTCAGTTCCTGAGCACCCCAATTAAGCAAATATTGCAATACAGCAATTTAAACTTTTTGGGGGGTTTCCCACTGCATATAAAGGTTATGTTTGTATCATTATGTCTATGAACAAAATCTCTATACCCAAATTTTAAAAATTCTTAATTGCTAAAAAATATTCACAATTATCTGAGCTTAGATTGAGTCACAACGTTGTGCCGAGGAAGAGACCTGCCTTGATATTGATAGCTTCTGACTGATCAGGGCTATGGTTGTTGAAGGTTGGGGTGGCTGTGACAATTTCTTAAAATGAGAGACAATGAAGTTTGCTGTAGCAATTGACTCTTCCTTTCATAAAAGATTTCTCTGTAGCATGTGATTCTGTTTGATAGCATTTTATCCATAGTAGAACTTCTTTTAAAATTGGAATCAATCCTCTCAAGTCTTGCTGCTGTTTTATCAATTAAATTTATGTAATATTTTAAATCCTTTGTTGTCTTATCAACAATGTTCACAGCATCTTCTCCAGTAGATTTCATGTCAAGAAATTACTTAACTTGCTCATCCATAGGAAGCAACTCTTTATTCAAGGTTTACCATGAGATTGTAGCAATTCAGTCATGTCTTCAGGATCTTGTTCTGTTGCTATTTCTACCACATCTCCAGTTACTTTCTCCACTGAAGTCTTGAATCCTTCATTTATGAGAGTTAGAACTAATTTCTTCCAAATTCTGAGTAATGTTGATATTCTGACCTCCTTTCATGAATCACACATGCTGTTAAAGACATCTAGAATGGTGACTCCTTTATAGAAGATTTTTAATTTACTTTGCCCAGATTCATCAGAGGAAACAGATACAGCCTTACAAAATATATTTCTTAAATAGTAAGACTTGAAAGTTGAAATTACTCCTTGATCCATGGTCAGTATAATGAATGTTGTGTTAGCAAGCATGGAAACAATGCTAATCTCTTTGTACATCACCTTCAGAAGGCATGAGTGACCAGGTTCATTGTCAATAAGCAGTTATATTTCAAAAGGAGTCTTTTTTCCAAGTAGTGGGTGTCCACAGTGGGCTTAAAATATTCAGTAAGACATGCTATACACAAATGTCATCTGGGATTTGTTGTTCAATTTCTAGAGCATGAGCAGAGCAAATTTGCATAATTTTTAAGGGCTTTAGGATTTTCTGGATGGTAAATGAGGATTGACTTCAACTTAAAGTCATCACCTGCATTAGTCTCTAATAAGAGAGTTAGCCTGTCAGTCCTTTGAAGCTTTGAAGCCAGGTACGAACTTCTCCTCTCCAGTTATGAAAGTTCTAGATGGTGTCTTCTTCCAATAGAAAGCTGTTTCATTTACACAAACAAAAATCTATTTTTTAGTATAGCTATTTTCATCAATGATTTTTAAATGGATCTTCTGGATAATTTACTGCAGCTTCTAGATCATCACTTGCTGTTTCACTTTGCACTTTTGTGTTAGAAAGAGGGCATTTTTCTTCCATCCTCATGAGCCTAACTCTGCTATTTTCCCTGTGGTTTATTAAATTTTATGTTATCTGTAGGGTTTTTTTATTATTATACTTTAAGTTCTGGGATACATGTGCAGAGCGTGTAGGTGTGTTACATAGGTATACACATGCCATGGTGGTTTGCTGCACCCATCAACCCATCATCTACATTAGGTATTTGTCCTAATGCTCTACCTCCCCTAGCCCCCGACCCCTAGACAGGTCCCGGTATGTGATGTTCCCCTCCCTGTGTCCATGTATTCTCATTGTACAACTCCCACTTATGAGTGAGAACACGTGGTGTTTGGTTTTCTGTTCCTGTGTTAATTTGCTGAGAATGATGGTTTCCAGCTTCATCCATGTCCCTGCAAGGGACATGAATTCATTATCTTTTATGGCTGCATAGTATTCCATGGTGTATATGTGCCACATTTTCTTTATCCAGTCTATCATTGATGGGCATTTGGATTGGTTCAAAGTCTTTGCTATTGTGAATAGTGTTGCAATAAACATATGTGTGCATGTGTCCTTACAGTAGAATGATTTATAATCCTTTGGGTTTATACCCAGTAATGGGATTGCTGGTCAAATGGTATTTCTGGTTCTAGATCCTTGAGGAATCTTGACACTGTCTTCCACAATGGTTGAACTAATTTACACTCCCACCAACAGTGTAAAAGCATTCCTATTTCTCCACATCCTCTCCAGCATCTGTTGTTTCCTGACTTTTTAATGATCGCCATTCTAACTGGCGTGAGATGGTTTCTCATTGTGGTTTTGACTTGCATTTCTCTAATGACCAGTAATGCTGAGCGTTTTTTCATGTTTTTGGCCACTTCTTTTGAGAAGTGTCTGTTCATATTCTTTGCCCACTTTTTTATGGGGTTGTTTTTTTTTTCTTGTGAATTTGTTTAAGTTCCTTGTAGATTCTGGATAGTAGCCCTTTATCAGATGGATAGATTGCAAAATCTGCTATCTTTAAATGTTACCTCCACAACAATCTCAGCTCTCTTAATCTTCATAGAATTGGAGGGACTTAGAGCCTTGCTTTGAATTTGGCATTGTTTTATGAGAGTGTTGTGGCTGATCTGATCTTTTATTCAGATGGTTAAAATTTTATCCAAATCAGAAATGAGGCCATTTTACTCTTGTATTCACTGAAGTAGTACTTTTAATTTTCTTCAAGATCATTTTTATTTGTATTCACAACTTGGCTAATTGTCGTAGAGGCCTACCTTTTGGCCTTTGATTTAAAATGGGACCAGTTCTGGGTGTAGTGGCTCATGCCTGTAATCCCAACACTTCGGGAGGCTGAGACAGGCAGATCACTTGAGGTCAGGAGTTTGAGACCAACCTGGCCAACATGGTGAAATCCTGTATCTACTACAAATACAAACATTAGCTAGGTGTGGTGGTAAATGCCTGTTATCCCAGCTACTACAGAGGCAGAGGCAGGAGAAATGCTTGAACCCAGGAAGTGGAGGTTGCAGTAAGCAGAGTTTGTGCCATTGCACTCCAGCCTGGGTGTCACAGCGAGACTACATCTCAAAAAACAAACAACCTAACAAACAAACACAAAACAAAATAAAATCAAATGTGATATGTACTACTCGTCCTTTCACTTGAACTCCTAGAGGCCATTGTAGGATTATGACTGGGTTAATTTCAATATTGCTGTGTCTCAGGGTATGTGGAGGCCCAAAAAGAGGGAGAACAATGGGGAAATGGTCAGTTGGTCAAACAGTCAGAACATACACTGACATAGTTTGGACATGTGTCCCTGCCCAAATCTCATGTTGAATTCTAATTGTCAGTATTGGAGGTAGGGCCTGGTGGGAGGTGATTGGATCATGGGGGTAGATTTCTCATGAGTGCTTTAGTACCATGCCCTTTGTGCTATCCTTGTGATAGAGAGTGACTTCCTGCAAAATCTGGCTGTTTAAACGTGTGTGGCACCTCACTTTCCCTCACTTGCTCCAAATTTTGCCACGTTTGCACAATCTCCCACTTCACCTTACACCACGAATAAAGGCTCCCTGGGGCCTTTCTGGAAGCCAAGTTATGTCAGTGCTATGCTTCTTGTACAGCCTGCAGAGCCAAGGGTCAATTAGACCTCTTTTTTTTTTTTTTAATAAATTACCCAGTCTTAGGTATTTCTTTAGAGCAATACAAGAATGACCTAATACATACATATTTACTAATTAATTTCACTGTCGAATATGATGCCCAAGAACAATTGCAAAGGTAACATGAAAGATCAATGATCACAGATCACCATAATAACAATAATAATAATGATAATCATAAGATTTGAAATACTGTGACATTACCAAAGTGTGACACAGAGATATGTAGTGAGCACATGCCATTGGAAAAAAATGATGCTGATAGACTTTCTTGATGCAGGGTTGCCACAAACTTGAATTTATTAAAAAATGCAATATCTGTAAAGTGCAGTAAAGCAGATCATAATAAAATAATTTGTCTGTTTATTCAAAATTAAGACCATATTAATGACATTTTGATACAGTTGTATTTTATACCTTCTTCAAAAAGAGAATTCCATGGCATCTTCTCAGACATAGTGATAAAAGTTTACATAAACAATGTCTCATTCTAATATGCTATTGATATTATCATCTATCTTAACGCCATTACTTAGTCATGTGGAGAGTTTTGTCTCAGTATTGTGGTCAGACAAGTTGAAGTTCATTTTTTTTGGAACTAAGCCTATTTTTCTCACACCAGGCTAGTACTGATCAAAATAGAATTTCCCTCAGTGGGCATGTTACTCCAAGGCTCAATGTCTTAGTCCATTTTGTGATGTTATAAAGGAGTATCTGAGACTAGGTAATTATAAAGAAAATTATTTATTTGGCTTAGAATTGGGATGACTGGAAAGTTCAATACTGAGCATCTGTATCTTGCGAGGACCTCCAGCTGCTTCCACTCATTGTAGCAGCAAAGATGAGTCAACATGTGCAGGCAGAGATCACGTGGTGAAAAGAGGAAGTGAGAGACAGGAGATGCTGGACTCTTTAACAAACAGCTCTTGTGGACACTAATAGAATGAGAACTCACCCATGAAGGAGGGCATTAATCTCTTCATGAAGAATCTGCCCCCTTACCCCAAATACCACCCACTAGGCCCTATCTTCCAACACCACCACATTGGGGATTAAATTTCAGCAGGAGATTTCGCGGGAACAAACAAACCATACCCAAAGCATAGCACCTATGCTATGAAACTCACTAGACCCACCTATTTTCCCTTATGACCTCTTTCCTCATCCCACTGCTTGTAATGATTGTATTACACGATTAAGCCTTGATTACGTCAGATTCCCCTCTTTTACTGGCTCTGCTAGTTTAGCATCTGAAACCATAGAGAATTTTGTCTTTTTATAGTATTCCCAGTAGACCATACAATCTTGATAGAGGCACTTTGTCAAAATTGAGTTCCAAATAATACAGAGTAGTCAAGGTGTTTTTAGAGATGAGAAGTAAATGGAAATCACTTTATTTTCTCAGTTTCTTTTTAAATGGGATTTCACAAAAGAGATCCAGGCTAAAGTGCAGTGGCTATTCACAGGTACGATCATGGCTTACTGAAGCCTCAAATCCCTGGGCTCAAGTTATCTTCCCTCCTCAGCCTCCTGAGTAGCTGGGACTACAGGGTGTACTACCATGCCTGACATTCCCAGTTATTCTTATGAAGCTTTGTAAAATTGTATTTTTTATTTTCTATTTTTCTTGTTATAAGCTATTTTTTTAAGAATAACATTTTGATCTAAACAAGGTATTATGTATATACAAATGAATGTGTATTTGAATTTGACATATTGATGCAGTGATTGTGGACAACTTTTTTTTCTTTTTAGCACTAAATATTATATTAATTTGGATGTACCATAGTTTACCCATTCACCCACTGAAGTACCTCTTCGTGGCTTTCAAATTTTGGCAATTATGAATAAAGCGGCTATAAATACCCAAGTGCATGTTAGTGTGGGATGTAAGTTTTCAAATCATTTATGTAAATACCAAGAAGCACAACTACTGGATTGTATGGTAAGAGTGTGTTTAGTTTGCTAAGCAATTGTTAAACTATCTACTAAAGTGGCTGTACTATACTATGCTGTGTTCCATCAACAATTTAAAGAGACTTCCCGTTGCTCCACATCCTAGTCAGGATTTGGTGTTGTCAGTGATCTGGATCTTAGCCATTCTAATCTGTGTGTAGTGGAAACTTGCTTTAATTTTTAATTCTCAAATGATGTATGATATTGAATATCTTTTCACATGCTTATTTGTGATCCGTATATCATCCTTGGTAAGCTGTTTGTTTAGGTATTTTACTCATTTTTTAAATTGGGTTGTTCATTTTCTTATTATTAAGTTTTAAAAGTTCTTTATATATTTTGGCTGACAGTTGTTTATCAGATATGTCTGTCACAAATATTTTCTGCCAGTTTGTGGTTTTTTATCATTCTCCTGACAGAGTTTTTCACAGAGCATAAATTTTTAATTTCAACAAAGTCCTATTTATCATTTATTTTTTCCATAGATTATGCCTTTATAGTCCCTAAAACATCATCATCAAGGTGACCTAGATTTTCTGTGTTATCTTATAGAAGTTTTATAGCCTTATCTTTTACATTTTGGTCTATTATTCATTTGAAGTTAATGAATTTAAATTAATTAAATTCATTAATTTCTGTGAAAGGTGTAAGGTCTGTAACTAGATTCCTATTTTTTTGCCTGTATATGTTCAACTGTTCCAGCACCATTTATTGAAAAGACTATCCATTTCCCATTGAATTGCCTTTACTCTTTTGTAAAGTATGATTAGTTAACTGTATATGGGTCATTTTAAGACTCTCTTATGTTCTCCATTTCTCTACTTGTCTCTTCTTTTCCCATCAAATCTTATTCTATTTTCTAAAAGATTATTTCTCTAAAGTATCATTTTTGTTATTAATTTCCAGAATAGTAATATCCTCACCTCAGCACAATTATGAAATGTATTTAATGTGCGCATTTTGAAATTCTCCATTCAGAACTTAAAAATTTAGTAATTAAACAACAAAGAATTTTATTCTAAACATTTTTTATTTCAGACATTCAAGAATTAAGAATTGTGTTATTTGCAGTAATTCTGTTTTGATAATATTATTTTGGATTGCTTTCTGTATGATTAATATCATTAGTGTCTAAACATATACACTTATACTATAAAGTTAATAGGCTTTTAAAAATTTGCTTGCTTCTTTTGAACCCTAGATTTAAGATTCTTCAATTAAGACATGAACGACATATATCATACATGATGTATTAGTTCTAAAGTTCATTAATTTAACTTCTACTTTGTAAAATAATAACATTTAACTTAATGTCTTCACTGCTATGTGTTTAGTTCCTGTATTATCCAATCTTAATGGGGCAATGACACATAGATCTCATGTTTCTGTATTTCCTTAATGTTTAATACCTTAATCAGGTCACTTGTGCTTTTTCTGATCTAAATAATTATACTTCCCAAATTTGTGCTAGAATCTGTGTGGTTAAAGCAGATAAAACACTCTGATAGCATTACACAATCAAAATTTGGGAAAGGTTATTTAAGAGAAAAATAAAAATGTGTAACCTGAAACTTACTAAATATTTTCCTAAGAAGAACACAAAAATGTGCAGCAAACATTGAAGACACATTTATTGTAAATTCCACATGGGACCTATATTTTCTTTCTTTAGTGAGAAAGCATTGCTAATCAGTCCCAACACTGTGTTTTGAACAAAGACTACTCCTGTCTTGGACCCTAATATGCCTAGGCTATGACCAATAATATATTCAAACTAAAACCCTACTAGGAAGTCTTTGGTCCCACTGGGAGCATTGTTAACATTGTTCAAATATACTTCTATTAAGAAAAGCATGGAAATGGAACAATTATAATCAGCAATTATATATGTATATAAGAATGTATTGCCTTCTTCCACAGAAAATTTTAGAGAGTTGAATTCATAATTCATTAACCTAATATTTATCGAGCACTGACTTTGCATGCAAAACACTGTTCTAGGTGGTTGAAAATGTCAATTTAAAAATAGACAAAAATATGTTTATTTCTTGACCTTAAATTATAGCAGAAGAATAAAGATTCTCTATATATCGTAAATTATATGGTAGGATGTTAGAAAGTGACTAGTAATGTGGAAATGAGAAAAAAATGGAGGTGAAAAAGAATAAGGGCTTAGGAGGAAGACAAGCGACAATTTAAGTATAAATGAGATGATCAGGAGTTTGCTTCATTGAAAAGGTAATACATGGATGTGGTGGCATGCACCTGTAGTTCCAGCTATGTGGGAGGCTGAGGTGGGAAATTAGCTTGAGCCCAGGAAGGTTGAGGCTCCAGGACTCCAGTGAGCTGTAATCATGCCGCTGCACTCTAGCCTGAGTGACAGAATGAGGTCCTCTCCTCTGTGTGTGTATATATATAATACATATAACAATTTTTAAAAAGAGAAAAGGTAATCTAAGAGCAATCACATGAAAACGGCGAGAGAGGCAGCCATAGTGACAGTTGGGGGATGCCTTGGGAAGAAGAAACAGGAAATGTAATATCCTAAATTAAGAAGTATGCCATGCACATTTTAGGATCAGCATGTAAGCCAGCATGGCTGGAGCTGTATAAGCAGGGAGAAGAACAGTAAGAGATAAAGTCAGAGAGGTAATGAGAATGGGAGGCTAATCCATTGTGTCAGGCCTTTTAGACCACAATAAAGGCTTTGGAATTTGCTCATTGAAATGGCATGCCATTTGGATAGTTTTGAGTGAAAGATTTAAATTATGACTTCTGTTGTTGTTGTTGTTTGTTTTGTTTGTTTTTTGTTTTTTTGTTGAGACGGTCTCGCTCTGTTGCCCAGGCTAACTGCAAGCTCCGCCTCCCGGGTTCACGCCATTCTCCTGCCTCAGCCTCTGGTATAGCTGGGACTACAGGGGTCCGCCACCACGCCCGGCTATTTTTTTTTTCTTTTTTTGTATTTATAGTAGAGACGGGGTTTCATCGTGTTAGCTAGGATGGTCTCGATCTCCTGGCATAGTGATCCGCCTGCCTCGGCCTCCCAAAGTGCTGGGATTACAGGTGTGAACCACTGCGCCTGGCCTAAATTATGTTTTTTAAAGGTTTGATCTCATTTTATGTTGTAAATGTAGGTAACGAGGTAAGGTAGAAGAAGAAAAACTAGTTTAGAGTTGGTTTCATTAATGAAGGCAAAAGATGATGGTGCAGAATCAATCATAGATACATGAAGAAGTTGTTAAACTCTGGATATGCCTCTAAGGTAGATTTAACATAGTTTCTGGTGGACTGGAACTGGGGTATGAGAGAGAGAAGCATCTAGTGCAACCTGATTTTTGTTCTACAGAAAGACACTAATTTTATCTTCCAATCCTATTCACTACATACACATCCTTGAAAAGATAGTCCAAAAGAAAGGGTCATCAGTGCCTTTCTCGGAGGATGTACAGAAATGGAAGACTCATGGAGAATTGTCTCCCATGAATTAATTTTTCTCTTATATGATTTTTATCTATTTGGCAATACAATACAGCCAAACAATTGCTTAAGTCGGAAACATAGGAGTAATTTTAAGCCCTTCATTATGTTGGGAATACTGCAATAACAACAACCAAAAAATGCTTCCTTTTTGCTGTATCTAGCCATGAAATACTCTGGGAACTATGTCAGGAACTTAAGTAAAGCTACCCTTAGAATGAAGCCAGGTCTAGGGAAAACAGGATTGGTACATTAAAGTAACTCGGCTGGATGACAGTGTTTAGCAGCTTTTTCGATCCTTTTCTTAAGCCAAACCAATTTCTAAAGTTTTTAGTTACTTAAACTAATACGTTTCTATATCTTTTTTGGATATGAGTTGGATTTGCAGGCACTTACAGGTGAAACTCTGCCCATTCTTCAAACTTCAACTTGAACTTTTTTCTGAAATATTTGCCTAAGCATTGTGATTTTATTTTATCCTATATTTATTGTTTTTATCATACAACAACTTGGACCTACTTGCCTTCCAATTTTCTAAAAATTTGAAATTTGTTATTTTAGATTGCTTTTCTACTTTCCATAAATTCCATAAGTTCATCATAATCTATTCAACTGTTTTTGCTTTGTTTGTTTTGTAGGAAATGTATCTCTTCTCTGGGATGACATACCTGAGGTTAATACTGATAATAACATTCAGTAATCATAACTATGCTTTTTCCAATAATACTAATGTTTAAAAATTAAATCTGTAATATGTCTAGTTACAGAGGAACCTTATTTGGTGTATATAGTCTGGGAAAGTGTACATCACATTTCAATCTACTAAAGAGATTTCTGAGAAAAAGGAAGTAGTGAAGGAAGAGCTTCTGCATTTTCTTTAAGAATGGAAAAGCCAAATTGTAATTTTAAGTCTTGAAAACTGTTAAAAATGATAGTTTAATTTATGGCTCTACATGTAAACTATTGCTCTTCTTAACACATATTAACTCATTTAATCCTTAGCATACAATATGAGTTAGGCATGGTTGTTATCATCGAGATACTAAGACACAAAGAGAAATTCTGGGAGGAGCCAAGATGGCCGAATAGGAACAGCTCTGGTCTACAGCTCCCAGTGTGAGCAACGCAGAAGATGGGTGCTTTCTGCATTTCCATCTGAGGTACTGGATTCATCTCACTAGGGAGTGCCAGAGAGTGGGTGCAGGACAGTGGGTGCAGCGCACCTTGCGCCAGCCGAAGCAGGGCGAGGCATTGCCTCACTCGGGAAGCACAAGGTGTCAGGGAGTTCCCTTTCCTGGTCAAGGAAAGGGGTGACAGACGGCACCTGGAAAACAGGGTCACTCCCACCCAAATACTGCGCTTTTCCGACAGGCTTAGCAAACGGCACACTAGGAGATTATATCCCGCACCTGGCTGAGAGGGTCCTATGCCCATGGAGTCTCGCTGATTGCTAGCACAGCAGTCTGAGATCAAACTACAAGGTGGCAGTGAGGCTGGGGGAGGGGCGCCCGCCATTGCCCAGGCTTGCTTAGGTAAACGAAGCAGCCAGGAAGCTCCAACTGGGTGGAGTCCACCACAGCTCAAGGAGGCCTGCCTGCCTCTGTAGGCTCCACCTCTGGGGGCAGGGCACAGAAAAACAAAAAGACAGCAGTAACCTCTGCAGACTTAAATGTCCCTGTCTGACAGCTTTGAAGAGAGCAGTGGTTCTCCTAGCACGCAGCTGGAGATCTGAGAATGGGCAGACTGCCTCCTCAAGTGGGTCCCTGACCCCTGACCCCCGAGCAGCCTAACTGGGAGGCACCCCCCAGTAGGGGCAGACTAACAACTCACACAGCCGGGTACTCCTCTGAGACAAAACTTCCAGAGGAACGATCAGACAGCAGCATTCACGGATGACGAAAATCCGTGGTTCTGCAGACACTGCTGCAGATACCCAGGCGAACAGAGTCTGGAGTGGACCTCTAGCAAACTCCAACAGACCTGCAGCTGAGGGTCCTGTCTGTTAGAAGGAAAACTAACAAACAGAAAGGACATCCACAACAAAAACCCATCTGTACATCATCATCATCAAAGACCAAAAGTAGATAAAACCACAAAGATGGGGAAAAAACTGAGCAGAAAAACTGGAAACTCTAAAAAGCAGAGTGCCTCTCCTCCTCCAAAGGAACGCAGTTCCTCACCAGCAAAGGAACAAAGCTGGACGGAGAATGACTTTGATGAGTTGAGAGAAGGCTTCAGACGATCAAACTACTTCGAGCTACAGGAGGAAACTCAAACCAAAGGCAAAGAAGTTGAAAACTTTGAAAAAAATTTAGAAGAATGTATAACTAGAATAACCAATACAGAGAAGTGCTTAAAGGAGCTGATGGAGCTGAAAGCCAAGGCTCGAGAACTACGTGAAGAATGCAAAAGCCTCAGGAGCCGATGCGATCAACTGGAAGAAAGGGTATCAGTGATGGAAGATGAAATGAATGAAATGAAGCGAGAAGGGAAGTGTAGAGAAAAAATAATAAAAAGAAACGAACAAAGCCTCGAAGAAATATGGGACTATGTGAAAAGACCAAATCTACGTCTGATTGGTGTACCTGAAAGTGATGGGGAGAATGGAACCAAGTTGGAAAACACTCTGCAGGATATTATCCAGGAGAACTTCCCCAATCTAGCAAGGCAGGCCAACATTCAGATTCAGGAAATACAGAGAACGCCACAAAGATACTCCTCGAGAAGAACAACTCCAAGACACATAATTGTCAGATTGAAATGAAGGAAACTGACATAACTGTCATAAATGTCAGTTGAAATGAAGGAAAAATTGTTAAGGGCAGCCAGAGAGAAAGGTCGGGTTACCCACAAAGGGAAGCCCACCAGACTAACAGTGGATCTCTCAGCAGAAACTCTACAAGCCAGAAGAGAGTGGGGACCAATATTCAACATTCTTAAAGAAAAGAATTTTCAACCCAGAATTTCATATCCAGCCAAACTAAGCTTCGTAAATGAAGGAGAAATAACATACTTTACAGACAAACAAATGCTGAGAGATTTTGTCACCACCAGGCCTGCCATAAAAGAGCTCCTGAAGGAAGCACTAAACATGGAAAGGAACAACCGGTACCAGCTGCTGCAAAATCATGCCAAATTGTAAAGACCATGGAGACTAGGAAGAAACTGCATCAACTAACGAGCAAAATAACCAGCTAACATCATAATGACAGGATCAAATTCACACATAACAATATTAACTTTAAATGTAAATGGGCTAAATGCTCCAATTAAAAGACACAGACTGGCAAATTAGATAAAGAGTCAAGACCCATCAGTGTGCTGTATTCAGGAATCCCATCTCACATGCAGAGACACACATAGGCTCAAAATAAAAGGATGGAGGAAGATCTACCAAGCAAATGGAAAACAAAAAAAGGCAGGGGTTGCAATCCTAGTCTCTGATAAAACAGACTTTAAACCAACAAAGATCAAAAGAGACAAAGAAGGCCATTACATAATGGTAAAGGGATCAATTCAACAAGAAGAGCTAACTATCCTAAATATATATGTACCCAATACAGGAGCACCCAGATTCATAAAGCAAGTCCTGAGTGACCTACAAAGAGACTTAGACTCCCACACAATAATAATGGGAGACTTTAACACCCCACTGTCAACATTAGACAGATCAACGAGACAGAAAGTTAACAAGGATACCCAGGAATTGAACTCAGCTCTGCACCAAGCGGACCTAATAGACATCTACAGAACTCTCCACCCCAAATCAACAGAATATACATTTTTTTCAGCACCACACCACACCTATTCCAAAATTGACCACATAGTTGGAAGTAAAGCTCTCCTCAGCAAATGTAAAAGAACAGAAATTATAACAAACTGTCTCTCAGACCACAGTGCAATCAAACTAGAACTCAGGATTAAGAAACTCACTCAAAACCACTCAACTACATGGAAACTGAACAACCTGCTCCTGAATGACTACTGGGTACATAATGAAATGAAGGCAGAAATAAAGATGTTCTTTGAAACCAGCGAGAACAAAGACACAACATACCAGAATCTCTGGGACACGTTCAAAGCAGTGTGTAGAGGGAAATTTATAGCACTAAATGCCCACAAGAGAAAGCAGGAAATATCTAAAATTGACACTCTAACATCACAATTAAAAGCACTAGAAAAGCAAGAGCAAACACATTCAAAAGCTAGCAGAAGGCAAGACATAACTAAAATCAGAGCAGAACTAAAGGCAATAGAGACACAAAAAACCCTTCAAAAAATTAATGAATCCAGGAGCTGGTTTTTTGAAAGGATCAACAAAATTGATAGACTGCTAGCAAGGCTAATAAAGAAAAAGAGAGAACAATCAAACAGACGCAATAACAACTGATAAAGGGGATATCCCCACCAATCCCACAGAAATACAAACTACCATCAGTGAATACTACAAACACCTCTACGCAAATAAACTAGAAAATCTAGAAGAAATGGATAAATTCCTCGACACATACACCCTCCCAAGACTAAACCAGGAAGAAGTTGAATCTCTGAATAGACCAATAACAGGAGCTGAAATTGTGGCAATAATCAATAGCTTACCAACCAAAAAGAGTCCAGGACCAGATGGATTCACAGCCAAATACTACCAGAGGTACAAGGAGGAACTGGTACCATTCCTTCTGAAACTATTCCAATCAATAGAAAAAGAGGGAATCCTCCCTAACTCGTTTTATGAGGCCAGCATCATCCTGATACCAAAGACGGGCAGAGACACAACCAAAAAAGAGAATTTTAGACTAATATCCTTGATGAACATTGATGCAAAAATCCTCAATAAAATACTGGCAATCTGAATCCAGCAGCACATCAAAAAGCTTATCCACCATGATCAAGTGGGCTTCATCCCTGGGATGCAAGGCTGGTTCAATATACGCAAATCAATAAATGTAATCCAGCATATAAACAGAACCAAAGACAAAAACCACATGATTATCTCAATAGATGCAGAAAAGGCCTTTGACAAAATTCAACAACCTTCATGCTAAAAACTCTCAATAAATTAGGTATTGATGGGATGTATCTCAAAATAATAAGAGCTATCTATGACAAACCCACAGCCAATATCATACTGAATGGGCAAAAACTGGAAGCATTCCCTTTGAAAACTGGCACAAGACAGGGATGCCCTCTCTCACCACTCCTATTCAACATAGTGTTGGAAGTTCTGGCCAGGGCAATTAGGCAGCAGAAGGAAATAAAGGGTATCAATTAGGAAAAGAGGAAGTCAAATTGTCCCTGTTTGCAGATGACATGCTTGTATATCTAGAAAACCCCATTGTCTCAGCCCAAAATCTCCTTAAGCTGATAAGCAACTTCAGCAGAGTCTCATGATACAAAATCAATGTACAAAAATCACAAGCATTCTTATACACCAATAACAGACAAACAGAGAGCCAAATCATGAGTGAACTCCCATTCAGAATTGCTTCAAAGAGAATAAAATACTTAGGAATCCAACTTAAAAGGGACGTGAAGGACCTCTTCAAGGAGAACTACAAACCACTGCTCAAGGAAATAAAACAGGATACAAACAAATGGAAGAACAATCCATGCTCATGGGTAGGAAGAATCAATATCGTGAAAATGGCCATACTGCCCAAGGTAATTTATAGATTCAATGCCATCCCCATCAAGCTACCAATGACTTTCTTCACAGAATTGGAAAAAACTACTTTAAAGTTCATATGGAACCAGAAAAAGAGCCCGCATCGCCAAGTCAATCCTAAGCCAAAAGAACAAAGCTGGAGGCATCACACTACCTGACTTCAAACTATACTACAAGGCTACAGTAACCAAAACAGCATGGTACTGGTACCAAAACAGAGATATAGATCAATGGAACAGAACAGAGCCCTCAGAAATAACGCCGCATATTTACAACTATCTGATCTTTGACAAACCTGAGAAAAACAAGAAATGGGGAAAGGATTCCCTATTTAATAAATGGTGCTAGGAAAACTGGCTAGCCACATGTAGAAAGCTGAAACTGGATGCCTTCCTTACACCTTATACAAAAATTAATTCAAGATGGATTAAAGACTTAAACGTTAGACCTAAAACCATAAAAACCCTAGTAGAAAACCTAGGCATTACCATTCAGGACATAGGCATGGGCAAGGACTTCATGTCTAAAACACCAAAAGCAATGGCAACAAAAGCCAAAATTGACAAATGGGATCTAATTAAACTACAGAGCTTCTGCACAGCAAAAGAAACTACCATCAGAGTGAACAGGCAACCTACAAAATGGGAGAAAATTTTTGCAACCTACTCATCTGACAAAGGGCTAATATCCAGAATCTACAATGAACTCAAACAAATTTACAAGAAAAAAACAACCCCATCAAAAAGTGAGCAAAGGAGATGAACAGACACTTCTCAAAAGAAGACATTTATGCAGCCAAAAGACACATGAAAAAATGCTCATCATCACTGGCCATCAGAGAAATGCAAATCAAAACCACAATGAGATACCATCTCACACCAGTTAGAATGGCAATCATTAAAAAGTCAGGAAACAACAGGTGCTGGAGAGGATGTGGAGAAATAGGAACACTTTTACACTGTTGGTGGGACTGTAAACTAGTTCAACCACTGTGGAAATCAGTGTGGCGATTCCTCAGGGATCTAGAACTAGAAATACCATTTGACCCAGCCATCCCATTACTGGGTATATACCCAAAGGACTATAAATCATGCTGCTATAAAGACACATGCACATGTATGTTTATTGTGGCACTATTCACAATAGCAAAGACTTGGAAGCAACCCAAATGTCCACCAATTATAGACTGGATTAAGAAAATGTGGCACATATACACCATGGAATACTATGCAGCCATAAAAAATGATGAGTTCATGTCCTTTGTAGGGACATGGATGAAATTGGAAATCATCATTCTCAGTAAACTATCACAAGGACAAAAAACCAAACACCGCATGTTCTCATTCATAGATGGGAATTGAACAATGAGAACGCATGGACACAGGAAGGGGAACATCATACTCTGGGGACTGTTGTGGGGTGGGGGGAGAGGGGAGGGATAGCATTAGGAGATATACGTAATGCTAAATGATGAGTTAATGGGTGCAGCACACCAGCATGGCACATGTATATATATGTAACTAACCTGCACATTGTGTACATGTACCCTAAAACTTAAAGTATAATTAAAAAAAAAAGAAATAGAAAAAAAAAGAGAAATTCTGCCAACATCAGCAACATTCATCCCAGAGTCCCTTCTTTCAACTACTCCACATACTGTTGTCTGTCATAGTACATTCCACTTCTAATTCTATAATGTAGTTTGAGAATGCTACATCACTTAGTTTGAATTGTTTATCAATTTAATTGCATGTGATATAACAATTTGATTTACTCTACATTATTTAAAACTTTGCTGGCAGAGATGCATTTATAAGGGATGATACACAAGTTTTCATGTTAAAAATGGAACTTTGAAAACATTTGAAAAAATTGAGCTGAACTTTTGATGCACTCAAAGGTATTTTGGAGGAAAGTTATTTTAATATAAAAACAGGGAAAAGGATGAAGTTGGAACTCATAGAACAACTCTGATTGTGACTATTCAGTATATGGCTATTTTATCAGTAAAGAGACACTGAAAATCTTCAGAGAAAACAAGCAAATGTTTTCATGCTTGTCAAAAGAACAGGCACGAAGAAGCCAAAGAAATTGAATCACTTAATGACAGGCAAATTTTGGCAGTCTATGTTTATCATGGGTATGAATTTATGACTGTACAAAGCAATAGTATTATCTTGTCTGTACGGTCAATGTTAGCCATATCACTACAAGGAACATATATTAGTGACTGAAAATATCTGAAGAATAAACTCTAAAATGATCACAGATACTGTATTGCCAGCTCTTGGCATGGCCTAGAGCTAATAGTAAAAATATATACCTTATTTGCAGCTTTCTAGCACCTCCCACCTAAGGGAAATAATAGCAAGTTTTAGATTACAACTCTATTTATCTCTTAAACAACCATGTCTCAATTTTGATGTTGTGATTATATCACAATATTGTATCTACCATAACTGCATGGGTTCTGGCATTACTTGAAGAAATAGAAATAGCTATATATATAATTATTTTGTTTGAAAGACAAAAGCCCTCAAGAGAATTTTATTCAGAAACTTAAAAGTGTAGAAAAATATAATTATCTCATGACCTAAATTGTGTTTAAAAAGACAATACAAAATAGTTATATCAACACAGGCAAAAAGACCAGTGACACAACACAAAAGCTGACAGAACAGGTGCAGTGCTGATACTAAATCAGTACTGAGCCGTGGGGACTAATCACAGCCTGTTTTATCTACTCTATTTTGGTTCAGACTCTATCTCAGAGTCTGAAGCTGCTGCAGGGCTGTATTCAGCTACTAGATAGGGCTTGGGACCAGGTGTGAGTGAGTGTGTGTGTGTGTGTGTGAGAGAGAGAGAGAGAGATTTGGAAATAGTAAATGGTGCTGTATTACTAGATAATTCTAAATTATATGTCAATATTTTTCTTGTAATTATATAGAATTTTTTATATTTATAAACAAACAAAACAACAAAAAAATAATTTTCCCTTAATGCACATTAACTGTTTACAGATGCCACAGATTTTGAGAGGGAGATGCAGTCTGTGGCAAAATAACTTAATATACTGACATGAGTACCATTTATTTAATTCCTGAATAAAAATTATATTTCTGGTTAGAGAGGCAATAATTTTAGGGAGCTATAGACTGCTTTGAACTCCAGGACATAAAGTCCATTGCAGCAGATTTAAGTCACTCCTTACTGGTTTTTTACTGGACCTTACCATTATTTCTTCTGTCTCTCTGAAGATGTAAAGATAAAAGGATAAGGGCAGGAATGTTTCCTTCTAAGCGGAGAGGCTCTGGTCTTTTACTACAATAGTCAGTGCTCCAGAAAAAAATTCAAGAGGCAAAGTCTCCTTAGAAACAATAAAAAAGATTCTAAGTATCATATTTTTTGTACCAAATGCATATAGTTTTCATTAAATCTTTTGAAGTATATATTTAAACTGACTGTATTGCTCCCAGAAGACTAAACACAAATTTGAACTCACAAGCTTTGGATATTGTATTGCACTTTTTATCACAGAAGAATTTGCCTTGGTATACAAATTATAAAAGGCATGCATATATGGGTCTAAGCCAAAAATATTAATCAATAAAACAAAACAGGGTGCAATTTTCATAATTACAACTGCACTAACCAGTGTAGCAGGATTTAAGGTACAGTCTTGAGTGTTACCTTATGATAAATGTGCATCCTTCAGTTGTCTTTTAGGTAGCGTTAAGTTCCAGTTACTCCCAGGTAATTATTTTTCTTTAAGGATTTTTAGAGATAATATAATTGGACATTTTGTTTATCAGACAACACTTAGGACAAAATTTAAGACAATTATTTTCTTGTTGTAAAATTGTTACTATCTGTGTTTTTGTTGTGTAACAACAATGAGAAAGGGTAAATTGAAGCGGTGTCAGAGTGGTCTCAGAGAGGCACATTTGGAGACTTTTGAGAAGGTTTTGGGTGAGAGTGGATCAGGGCCTGGACCAACATATTGACAGTGAGTTCCATGTGGTGATGGCTTTGGAACCCTCCCTGATGCGGGAATATGTACCATCGGAAGTGTGGAACACTAACCTAGCCCCATGCCTCATTATGGAAGTCCTTCTCCCATGAACTGTTCGTGGGAATACGCATTTGTTCATTCTGTACAGCTTAACAATTATATCACCACATGAATTGTACATAATCCTCTACCCAACAATTCACAAGCAGGAATTTACCCAAGGAAATAAAGAAGTATAAGAAGTAAAGAAGACACAAAAATACATTGTGATAGGTCCCACCCAGGCCTGGATTCTAGTTCTCTTCCGTTTTACAGAACAGGAAAGCTTTGGTTGACAGTCTGATCATCATTCCCTTACTTGCTATGAACTTGTGCATGTGTGACGTATGGTCATATTTTCATAAATTGTGAAAAAAGAAGATAGGGCCAGTGGCACAGTTAGAAATTATATTCAGAACCCTGTTTGATCCACGTGACATGAATTGCTAAAAGCATTACAAAAGTTATTATAAAAGGTAATTTTCAGAGTTTCAGGATTACATGGTTGGAAGTTGAGATGTCAGAAAGCCACATTCAGGGTTTTCTACATCCTTTCAGAAATTCAATCTAGACGAGTTGAAACTAATCACCACTGGCCTAAGCTTCTTTCTCATGAGGATCTTGTAAAACACACAAAGCGGACTTCATTGATTACCCCTGGCCTTTTGCCTTTTGTTACATTGAATCTCTCCAGCTATTACAAATGACTGTCACTTATAAAAGACTTATTTGTTAGCATCTTATTTTTTCTGAGGGGCATAAAAACAGTTCTTTGTGATACTATGTAAAATATACATTAAAAAAGTAAACACCTAAATAGCATTAATTAGCATTAACAATATGACAACTATATGTCATGACATACACTAAAACAACAATTAACGACAATAATAGCAGCTAACATTTATTTAGCACTCACAGTATTATGACCTTACAAGGTACTCTTTTATAAGCTTTATAGAAAATGACATATTTAATCTTCACAAAAAGCCTTTGAAGTTAGTCCTGTAACTATCCCTCTTTTACACATAAGAAACCTGAAAAACAGAGAGGAAAACTGGCTTACCCAACATCACACAGGGAGACAAGATTTGATCCCATATAATCTGGCTTTAAAACCAGAAATTCACTCCACTACATTCAATATTAAAATAGTTCACATGTGTTGTCTTTTTTTCTCCTTACTTTAATTATTTTTTAAATGATTATATAGGAAGATATTCAAACTATATTGTTGGAAAAAAATCAGAGTTTGGAAAATAATAAACATGATCCTATGCATATAATCTCATACACATACACAGACAAACATACACATGTTTTTGAGAAACAACATAACAAGGATCCTAGGGGAAAATAAGAGCAGTGGCCTCAGGCTAATGTGAAAAATCATAATTCTTACTAAATTAGATTCACTTATCTACTTCTCTGATCAATGTGTTTTCTCATCTGCTGGTCTTTTTGGTGACGTTTCCATTCTCTTCCTTAATCTTCCATAACTTTAAGCATTTGATTCATGCGCAATGTAGAAGCTCAAAAGGCATATAGGGTATAAAACCTGATATATACATATATATATATATACACGCACACACACACATATGTATACACACACATATATATACACACATATATATACACACACATATATATGCATATATATACACACACATATATATGCATATATATACACATTAACAATTATATATATACACACACTTTCTGTATATACATAGAGAGAAAGTTAAACGTTATTTATTAAAATCTTAACAGTGTTCATTTCTGATGAAAGATTTAAGAGATTTTTGACTTTTTTGACTTGTTTATATCATTCTGTTATATAAAATTTTAATGAGAAAATATCATTTTTATAAAAATATTCTGAAAAGTGAAATATGTAATTATATGGACAATATTTTAACTATATTATTTTAAAAAGCAGATTTCCAAATTTGTATGCATTTACGATGACATTTTTGTACTCTTGAGTCTACATGTATACTCAACATATACTCTTGTAAAGTGATGGAAGCACATCAAAATATTAATAATAACTATCTACATGTGTTCAATGCTTTTTTCAAAAATGTACTTTATTTTTACTATAAATTTGCATATATTATTTTTCATTGAGAAAAAACACTGGTACAAAAAACTTATTGAAGAAGAAAAGAGGGAAAGAGAAAAGCAGGGAGCGAGAGGGCATGGGAAATGGAGTTAGAAACATCTGGAAGATAAAAACCTAGTTCTGGTGCCATCATTTACTGGATGCCACTTTGCCTATATAAATCTTCTGTATTTGTTAAAAACTCATAGCAGAGCATAGTAATAATATTTTATTGTTGTGAGGTAAGCCTCATAGGATTACTATGTAGATTAAAGAGTTGATGAAAATAAATTCAGATCTTTGGAATGGTGCTTCTCTTTGGCCTTTACCTCAAGAAACAACATAATAAAGATCCTAGGAGAAAAAAAAAACAGCAGTGGCCTCAGGCTAATGTGAAAAATCATAATTCTTACTAAATTAGGTCGACTTATTTATCAGATTGATGTGTTTTCTCATCTACTGGTCTTTTTGGTGATGTTTCTATTCTCTGCTTAATCTTCTGCAACTTCAAGCATTTGATTCATGAACCATGTACAAGCTCAAAAGGCTTTATTTTTCATTCAACTTAATCAGGATAGCATAACAGTTTCTGTATTCCTTGCCTATTCCTCAAATCATGGAGCATGGAATTGAAGCACACACCCAGATACTGGATGAATCCAGGTCAAGTGTTTTCCCTGGTTGTTGCCAACATAGGAACTTCTATCTTCCCCTTCTCAGGCTGAATTTTCTCCCCTAAACTCTAAATCATTGACTTTGGCCCTAAAATTTGGCCTAGTCATTATCAGTTAATTTTCAAAGTTGAAGATTACTTCCCACCCTTAACTCTAAAGTACTGAGCATTTCTAAGGCTTTGTGCTCCAGGGCTCTGCCTTTCTGCTTGAGTCACCCTAAGAAAGACTCCACAGGTGGTCTAAGAGCCTGTTAGCATGAAGACACTGAGGATGTCTGTATCACAGGCATTTTCTAGTTCTGCAGTTCCATGTTCTTAAAATGTTTGGGCCAGGTTGCCATGTACAATCATGTGTCTTTCAGAGAGGCCTGTATCCCTCTATCTGTTATTCTGTACATAAAGAATGCTGCTGATCTACAGAATATGTAGCATAGAAAAACTGACTCCTCTTGTGTGTTTTGGATTTAACCAATCAACCAACCAACCATACATCAAAAGCATGTTTAATTACCAGGTGGTGACTCTTTGGTATCCAGTTATTCTATTCCTGCTACCCCCCATGCCAGCACGCTGGTCATGCAGCTTCCTAGCCCTGCTTTGTACCCACATCAAAGCACTTACTGTGCTCTATTTTTAAATGGTCATTCTGTCATTTTTCTCTGGGATTATACTCTTTGCTCTCTGAGGTCAAGGGCAATATCTGAGCTTGCTCTCACTTCTTCCTGGCTCCAGGATACAGAAGCCTCATTAGGTCCTTTGTTCAAGTCATCCTAGGTGAGAGCAAACGCACTTCAGCATCAAATCTATCTGGGGAAATTATTTAGTGATACTTTTGTGCCACGTGTATTTTGTATCCTGCTTTGGATAAATAGAGAGTAGTGACCTGCCTTTCTGAATCAAATAACTGAATTTGGTGAATCAGTTTTATGCTCAATGTCATGTTTGTGTTCAGTACTAAAAATTGTTTCTCAAGGAAATCTTGAGGTACAATAGAAGTAGCATTGGATAAGAGTCATGTTAGCCAGAAGACACCAGTATTTAGATTCCCTTCATTTCTAAAATGGGAACTACTATATTCTCTCCCTTTTCTACACAAGGAAGATTATTTTGAGGATTAAATGAGATGATGTGTTTGAAAATGTCATCCCCAATGTAAAGGTTTTAGTCAATGTAAGTTAATATTAAATATTATCATGCCTAAAATGAAAATAACCACTGGGAAGGTATCTTAGTATTATTAACAGAGTTGCTTGAAGGTCAAATGTCATCATCCTCACTATCATCACAAAGATAACAATATCAACTATAAGTATATGATGGGCATTTAGTATTTGCTAAAAACTCTTTCTAATATTTGTATATTTCTAATGTTCTTGACTTGCAAGGTAGGTATTATTCTCTCAGTTTATCAGGTGAGTAAACTGATGCTCAAAAAGAGAATGGCTTGATCAACATCACATGGCTTTTACATGACACAGTGAAAGAGAATTCTAAATTGTAGGTTCTCATCTTGGAATTCCAAGGTGACAGCAACAATAATAACACAGATTAGTTGTTTCTCTTACAAATGTAATGGATTGCTCAAAACATATGTGAATAAAAGACAAGCAATTGGAATGTACTCTAGGTCTGCTATTTGGCATTCTGCATCCAGGAGCTTTCTACCCATTAACTGAAGAATTACTCATTCCTTTGCCAAGGTGTCAGTTTGTGTACTTGAGATACATGAATTTCTTGGCACAAGACTCTCCCAGTTGGACTTGAAGGGGTAAAAAACACAAGTTACTAAAAAAAGAAATCTTTAACTTCTCCATTCTCTTACAGTTTATTTTTAATAGTAGAGTTAGGTCAAAGTGAGATTTTGTCATTTGACTTCTCAAGCCATCAACATAATGGAGCTTTTTACATGTTTCAAATATCAACATTTAGTTCTGCTAAGGGCGATATTTGTGACTGTGACTGGTATAGATTTATGTAAATTTCTCCCATCATTTCTGTCATAACTATTCTAGAAAATTACCTTCACAGTTTCCATGATAATTCCCATAGTTCTCTCCCACCACTATTTCAGGAAAATGTAATCTTCTATAATTTCAATCTGACTTTATGATTCACAGGAAACATTAATTTTTCTAGCTTCAGGGCTCACATGTGTAAAATTTAGATAATATTGCTGTCCTGAAGCTTTCTTTAAGTGAGATAATATATGCAGAAAACTAGCAGATTGCTTCATACATATACACCTGCTCATTAAATTCCAATTCCCTTCCCATTTCATTCGCATAGGATGAGTTGACCTTTGGAGATGAGGGTAACAAAAGACTGTGTCAGATTGTACATGTGCACACATTTTTTAAAGTACAGTAATTTTATATGTATAACACATCAATCTTATATAATCTTTTTTTCTTAAAGAAAAAAAGTAGAAATAAATAGTTTAAGTTTATCATGAAGTAAAGATATACATCTTAAAATGTTCTTAAGAATTAAGACTTATTAAAATAAGATCTAGTCTAAGGCCTCTCTGCAGGCTTGGGAATCAAGCTTTACTTTATTTCTTTTAACCAGAGCCACTTTATTTCCGTATTAAGTAGTTCTGCTCCATTTGACCCAGGGACTCTTAACCCTTATTTCAATTTCTTTTCAGCTTTAAGTGGAGAATAATAATAGCACCTCTCTTATCCTTCAGAGGGTTGTTGTGAGGAGCAAAATGAGAATGAATAAAAGTGAAGGAACATTAACAAGATGAAAATGTTGAAATAAATATGTTAAGATTATTATATTAGGCAGTACCTTGAGTGGATATTTCTGTTAATTACAGAAGAGCTCAGGATCTAAAGAACTTATGCAGAAACTGCTACATGCTCTACAAAAATTTATGTTTGCCTCTTTTTCTGGGCGTATTGTTTAAAAAACTGTTCTAAGTTTCTCTTTATGTGTGATTAACTAAATCATATCTAACATAGTACGAGCAGAATGATGTATTTGACTTCTAAATCTGGTACATAAAACCTCCTGTGTAGGCTTTCTTATGCCTTTTTCTCTGTTTCCAGTTAGAGTGCTGCAATGGAAACAAGCTGCAAGGGAACCTGGACTCTTGAAGATGGCAAAGTCTGTGTCTACATGGGTTCATGAATGACTATAAGCAGGAGAGATTCATCACAGCTGATATTATATGAAGAAGTAAAATTTTATTATATGGAAGCCATTACACATGTTTGGGCCAATTTGTTAGAGCAGTCAGAATAAACCTAACCAACATAAAAATCAGATCTTATGGTGTTGAGAACACTAATCTACTTTCGTATGTTTTGATAATCAGTTAAGTCCTCCTAATGAAAATGTAAAAATTAACACATTTGCTGAAATTGAAAAGAAAGAGGACATTTGCTGTCATTAACAAAGCCACACAAACATTTCTCAGTACTCATTTATAGAAACTATGTACCTGATATAATGCTTATAAAATTTTATAACATGGTCACGAGGATTAATTTTTATATTTTATATAAAATAATCACTCTATCAACAAGCTTATAGTTAGAATTCATTAAATAGTAGCTTAATATGAATAAGAATTACTGGGTTATTCATTTTTTTCCAGGGAGGTACTGATAATAATTTATTACTACTAATAATTACTATGTGTTTTTTATATTCTTAGAACTTTACATGTTCTTATTTAATTCACGTAAAACGCCTTGGAGAAAATGCTATTATTATTCCCATTTTACACATGAGGAAAGTGACGGGCTAACAGGTTAAGCAACTTTCTAAGGTTGCACACAATATTGTTCGGGATAAGTAAGATTAAGCTCCAATAAACACACAAATTTCAAGGGTCTTCACAAAACAAAAGTTCATTCCTCACCAAGACTGCATTTTAGACTACTACAGGTTAGACTACTAAGACTATGTGTTAGTGAGTTTATAGGAGTCGATGGTCAATATTGTTGCTCAGGGACCCAAGCTGAACAACTTTTCATTTTGACACCAGCTTTCCCTGTCAATTGGTTAAAAGCAAAAAAACATGACAAATCATGCACTAGATCTTAAAGCTTCTTCCCAGAAATGATACGTGTTCAGTTCACATTTCCTCAGTCAAAGTATGTGACAGGGTCATACCAACTTTCAGAGGCAAGAGCAATACAATCACATACCTGAAGAAAGAGAAGTAAATTTGTGTGAATATTATTATCTTAAAGTACATGTATGTCTAATAAGTGGAGGAGGAAGGATGCAAACTGAGGCAGTTTGGTTCCAAAGTTAGGATTTTTAACCACTAAGTTCTTTCTAGATAACAAAGGTCTTGGGTGTAGTAAAATCAGACTGAATAAGCAGTCCATAGCCTCCTGATAGGAATCTGGTAATTTTGTGTAACTTGGTGTCATAGACAAATGACAGCTTGCGGGATTTTAGCATTGTTCTGTTGGTACATCTGGAGGAGTTAGGGCCAGGTGACGTCCAGGACCCCTTTCTGCTTCTGTCAAATATGTTCTAAGGACACAATTATAAAATAAGCCTTTTCTCCAGGAATCCTTGTACTATTAGTTATATAGACCGTTATCCCTGAATCTGACTATAACAACCAGTTCTGATTCATAACTTTTCTTCAGTTGGCTGAGTAAGAGGGTCACCTTCATTTGTATAACACTTTGTAATCTACAGTACTCTTTCATAATCCCACCTCCTACCATGCCCACAAGTTTTGAAGGTATGGTAAAAAGTAATTTATAGGCTATGAGCCAGCAATTATTCATTCAATGTTTCCATTGTGCTACACAGCATTTCTTACTAAGAGATAGGGTATAGTATGCCAGTTGTTGCTGAGACCATGAAAATTGACTATCTTGTAATTTCAAAACTTTTGCTAAATAAAATTTAACATTATTCTTATTATTTAATGGAAGCTTAGCTTAAAATAAAATAAACTAGAAACTGAAAATAAATGTTTCTTCTGGTTAAACATGCCTTAATATATATGCATATTTATCTGAAGTCAGTTTCACCTCCCCATACAAAACAGAAAAACAAAATTTAAAATTTAAAGAAACCACACACTAAAACGAAGAAATTGAAAAAGGCATATTGTTTCTAAAGACAAGAAAGCAGGAAAGCAAAGGCTTTTTTCCCTTAATTTGTATTGACTTATTTATTACTATGTGTACAATTTGAAATGTTTTGACATCTGTACAATTAAGAATCATTATCACAGTCCAGTAAATTTATAGGCCACCCAAAATGTTCCTTGTGTCTGTGATTCCTTTCCCCCTCACTTCCTGTTCTCAATACTCCTTGCCCAATTCAGGCAATAACTAACTTTCTTTCTGTCGCTAGATTAATTTACATTTTCTAGAAATTTATGTAAATCAAATCATAAATATATTTGTTCTCACTTGGGTTTTTGCCTTCAGCATAATTATTCTGAGACTCAACCATGTTATTGCTTTGTTGATAGTCCATTCTTTTATTGAGTAGTATTCCAGCATATGAATTTACCACAGCTTATCCGTTGACTGATGAATAGTTCAATTGTTACCAAATTTGGAATTTTATAAATTAAACAGCTATGAACAAATGTATGAGTCTTGGTATGGACACATGCTTTCATTTCCCTTGAATAGAGATCTAGGAATGAAATGCTGAGTGATTTGGCTGGTAAATGTTTAACAATTTAAGAAAATGACAAACTATTTTTCAAAGTGATTGTATCACTTTTTTTATCATCAGTAGAATATAAGAGCACAAGTTTTTCCCCATCTTTGACAACACTTGGTATAATCAGCCTTTTAAATTTTACACATTATAATAAGTATATGAGTATACCGTTGTGATTTTAATTTGCATTTTTCTAATGACTGATGACAAAAATTATTTCACGTGCTTATTTGCCTTCCATATGTCCTTTTGTTAACTGTTGGCTCAAAACACTTCCCAATTTTGCTTAATTGAATGGCTTGTTTTATTATTGTGTTTTGAAAGGTCTATTTATTTCCCTATAGCTATTAATTTGCATATCATTTATCTGTTTGTCTTATATGGAATATTAATATGCATATATATTCTCAATATATATAGTGCATAAATTTATTTTAACAGATATATGATGCAAATACTTTCTCCCAGCCTGTGGCTTATCTTTTTGTTTTCTTAATAGTTTCTCAAAACCAAAAGTTTTTTGTGAAGTCCATTCTATTAATTTCTTCTTTTGTGATGTCGCTCCCAAGAATTCGTTAACATAAGTCTCTTATTTTATCTTTCATAATTCTTATATTTTTATGTTTAACCTTTAGGTCTGTGATCTATTTTGAATATTTTATTGGGTGGAAGGTATGAACAAAAGTTAAATTTTTGCATATGTATATTTTAATTTACCAGCAAAAAATATTGAAAATATTTATCTCTTCCCACTGATTACCTTTGTAGCTTTATCAAAAATTAGTTGTTTATATATGTGTTTTTTATTTATATACTTGTTTGTTTTGTTTTGTTTTTTGTTTTGTTTTTTGTTTTTTTGAGACAAAGTCTCTCTCTTTCGCCCAGGCTGGAGTGCAGTTGCACGATCTTGGCTCACTTCAACCTCCGCCTCCCTGGTTCACGCCATTCTCTTGCCTCAGCCTCCCTAGTAGCTGGGACTACAGGCCCCGGCCACCACGCCCGGCTTTTTGTATTTTTAGTAAAGACGGGGTTTCACCGTGTTAGCCAGGATGGTCTGGATCTTCTGACCTCGTGATCCGCCCGCCTCGGCCTCCCAAAGTGCTGGGATTACAGGCGTGAGCCACTGCACCCGGCGCATTTATATACTCTTTATTCTGTTCCATTTAACTTTGTGTCTATATTTTGTCAAATCTATGTTTTTATTACTTGTAGCTTTATAATAAATCTTAAAATCAAGTATTGTTAGCATTTCAACACTGTTGTTTTTCAACGATTTTACTATTCTAGACTGTTTGCATTTCTGTATTAAATTTATTATCATCCTGTCAATTTCTACCAAAACTGAAACAAAAAAAGCTTTAATTTAGAATATATAGTGAATATATTGAACAATTTATGAGACTTGATATCTTAAAAATAATGACTCTCCTATCAACAGGATTAACCAATTTATTTAGGTCTTTTTTATTTTGGTAGATTTCAGTGTACTGATTTTTAATGATTCTTCTAGATTTATCTATATTTTTATGTTATTAGATATGTATTATATATTTTTGATTTTACAAATGATATATATGTTATTAGGCATGATATATATATTATATATTACATTGGTAGGATGGTGGGAGTGGATATGTGCATGTATTGTTCTATTCTCAATTTTTGTTTAATTGTTGGTGGTATATAGAAATATGTTTGATTTTTGTATTGATCTTGCACTTCTGTGTAACTCCTTTCTCTCTGTTACTGTCTTCAGTGAACTCTAGCCACTTGGTCTCAGACTGTCAGCTCCATCTTCTCCACTAAGAGGTCTATCAGGATCATACGGTTTCTCCTTCACACACACAATCTATGTGTGTGTGTGTGTGTGTGTGTGTATGTGAGGTTTGGCTGTGTGTGTACACACATATATATACATACATGTATTAATATATTAAGTATATATATACTTTATATATATATACTAAATAATATATATGCTAAATTATCTATTTGGTAGAATATAGAAATTTGAAACCCATGTTTATGAGAATGGGAGTATACGCATGTGAGATAGAATCAAGGCTGTCATTAATTGCTTACATTATTATTCTTAGAAAGACTGGGTATTTGGTAACACTGCATCCTCTTGAAGCTGGGCTGCAAAGTGGTGGTGCAAACTGGGAAATTTACTGAAAATGTTCATAAGGAACAATGACCAATCCTAGACCAGATGGGAGACAGCTGCCCAGAATCATAGTGAAAGGACTCTAGTTCAGATGGTTACAGGAAGGCATGGGACTCCAAGAAAGAGGTCTTCATAGATAGGAAATAAAAGTACTTGATAGATTAACTGTGGGTTTTAATGTATTGCAAAAAAATTTACAGTTGTCAGGATACTTGGGAATGAATTAATGGTATGTACCCAGAAATGTAAAAAATGTAATGAGGCAATTAGCAACTTCAGGGAAAATTAAAAATTGTACAGGAATGAATATGTGATCTTTGTGGCTTTAACCAGGCATAAGATTTACATAGCATGATGTCACTATTAATACTGATTTAATGAAAAATGATAAAGTACAATTAGTGAGATGGCAAGAGTCAATGTACATGTGTGTCCATGGTGTAAAAGCACAGACTCATCTCTACAGCAGGTAGAAAATATTGTGCACTTAAAAATCAAGAAAGAACAGTATGGTTTTTTTATGTTTAGAATTATATAGGCAAAATATATAAAAAAGAAAATTAAAGTGGTTGCTTTGCATCAGTAGGAATTGGGGTGTTTTAGTAGTGAGCAGAAGGCTTCTAGTTATTATTATTTTGTAGGTCTAAATGCATTTATTATTTTGACTAGATTAAAAGTAAATCAAAACAAAGTTATCTCAATATAAACTTGCATCAAAAGCTTCAAGGTGTTTGGTTAAGAGTTAAGAATATGTAGACAAACCGCCTAGTTTGGAACCTCAGCTCTACCCCTTATTAAGTTGTAACTTGAACATATTACTTCACCTAGTGATGCTTCAATTTCTTAATCTTAAAGTGGAAATAGTAGCTGTATCTGCCTCATATGGCTTTTAAGGGGAATCCAATGAGTTAATCTTTGTAAAGTGCTTACAATTGAGACTGGTATATAGTAAGTGCTATTTTGTAGTCTATTATAGCAAAAGCAAAACAAAAGGACATTGATGTTGTAGTAATGCTATTTTGGCTTGTTTTTTATATTTCTACTGAAGAATCAATGCCAAGAACACAGCAACATCACTCGACTTTAACAGCAATGCTATTTGCATTGATTCGCACTAGATTTAAAGTATTCAAAGATTTTTAAAAATAAGTTGTTTTTGATGCTCCTATATCTGCTTGAAGAAACATTTTCTAGCACATTAGTCAGAGTATGATTGCCCATTCTGTTCATACTGTGTTCATTCAAGATTTTTTTTCCAAAGTACTGAAAATCCTGCAATATGATTTTTCAAAACCTGCAGTATGGGGGCAACAGCTGGCCTGGTCAAGCTTCTTGGCCTAGTTGTGAGCTGGAGTCTGAGATGGATTACTAGAAGAAAAGTTGACCTACTTTGAATCTTTAGGTAGGAGGAGTTTGTTAAAGCAAAAATGATCCTGAAGGATGATATTGATATAAAGAGTAGTTCATTCCAGTTTCCACTTGTCAGCCACTAGGGAATATATAAACTACATTTGCCTCAAGGCATCAGCTTATCCTGTAAAACCACTGCAGTATTATTCCAAAATGTGTATTAAAATCAGCAACAAAACAAAATCAACCTTTTTTAAAAAATTATTTTCTTATTTCAGTAACCTTTTTGGGGTTAGTTGGTTGAGAATATATATTGCTATGAGGAATTTAATATTGTAAAAGAAACACGAATTTAGACAAATGTATCCCGTTAATATATATCCTATATCTTGAGACAAATATATCCCAATAACTCATAAGAAATATTTAAAGAGCAATATAATATTGAAAATTTCTAACAATAGGTTTTAGAATATTTGGTATGTCATGAGGTCCTCAAGGACAGTGACTTTTCTTTTCATTTGTGTGCCTCTAAAACTCTGTGCAAAATCCCAGACAAATTCAATGTTCAGTGAACACTTATGTCATTGAGTTAAACACTGGTTAAAAAATCTTTTCAGGGGATATTTTATTTTTATTGTGACTCTGAGTCTGTCGTTATAAATATGCAGTTTATTCATAATATTGTACCATAAAGGTCACAATGACAGGGCAGTGGAAAAAATATGAATATAGAAACTTGAAGATGAGTTGATTCATTTCACAAAGGTAAACAGCAAATGTTGCATAACTGTCTGCTTTTAATTAGCTTGTCAAAAGATTTTGACAAAGACCTCCAGTGGATTACTGAACAAACCTGGATGCAGATTACTTCTATTGAATCATTTATTGTCTTTCATAGGTTTTAATAGAATTGATCTAATCATACTCATTCTATTCTCTTATCAATTTTACACTCCTCTTTTATTTGCCTTTGTAACTATAAGGTTTTTAAAGATAATTTTTCCTCCTTTATGTTTGCTATAGCCACTCTCAGCTTTAACAAATATTTTAGATCTATCCTGATTTTTTTTTATTATTATAGTTTAAGTTCTGAGATGAATATGCAGAATGTGCAGGTTTGTTACATAGATATACATGTGCCATGGTGGTTTGCTGCACCCATCAACCCATCATCCACATTAGGTATTTCTCCTAATGCTCTCCCTCCCCTTGCCCCCCACCCACTGACAGGTCCCATGTGTGATGTTTCCCTCCCTGTGCCCATATGTTCTCATTGTTCAACTCCCACTTATGAGTGAGAACATGTGGTGTTTGGTTTTCTGTTCCTGTGTTAGTTTGCTGAGAATGATGGTTTCCAGCTTTATCCATGTCCCTGCAAAGGACATTAATTCATTCTTTTTTATGGCTGCATAGTATTCCATGATGTATATGTGTCACATCTTCTTTATCCAGTCTAACACTGATGGGCATTTGGGTTTATTCCAAGTCTTTGCTATTGTGAATAGTGCTGCAATAAACGTGTTGTGAATAGTGCTGCAATAAATGTGTGCATGTGTCTTCATAGAAGAATGATTTATAATCCTTTTGGTGTATACTCAGTAATGGGATTGCTGGGTCAAATGGTATTTCTGCTTGTAGATCCCTGAGGAATCCCAACACTGTCTTCCACAATAGTTGAACTAATTTACACTTCCACCAACAGTGTAAAAGCGTTCCCATTTCTCCATATCCTCGCCAGCATCTGTTGTTTCCTGACGTTCTAATGATCACCATTCTAACTGGCGTGAGATGTACTTTTGTGGTTTTGATTTGCATTTCTCTAATGATCAGTGATGATGAACTTTTTTTCACATGTTTGTTGGCCACATAAATGCCTTCTTTTGAAAAGTGTCTGTTCATATCCTTTGCCTACTTTTTGATGAAGTTTGTGTTTTTTCTTGTAAATTTAAGTTCCTTGTAGATTCTGGATATTAGCCCTTTGTCAGATGGATAGATTGCAAAATTTTTCTCCCATTCTATAGGTTGCCTATTCACTCTGATGATAGTTTCTTTTGCTGTACAGAAGCTCTTTAGTTTCATTGGATCCCATTTGTCAATTTTGGCTTTTGTTGCAATTGCTTTTGGTGTTTTAGTCATGAAGTCTTTGCCCATGCCTATGTCCTGAATGGTATTGCCTAGGTTTTCTTCTAGGGTTTTTATGGTTTTAGGTCTTACGTTTAAGTATTTAATCCATCTTGAGTTAGTTTTTGTATAAGGTGTAAGGAAGGCATCCAGTTTCACTGTTCTCCATATGGCTGGCCAGTTTTCCCAATACCATTTATTAAATAGGGAATCCTTTCCCCATAGCTTGTTTTTGTCAGGTTTGTCAAAGATCAGAAGGCTGTAGATGTGTGGTGTTATTTCTGAGGCCTCTGTTCTGTTCCATTAGTCTATATATCTGTTTTGGTACCAGTACCATGCTGTTTTGGTTACTGTAGCCTTGTAGTATAGTTTGAAGTCAGGTAGCATGATACCTCCAGCTTTGTTCTTTTTGCTTAGGATTGTCTTGGCTATATGGGCTCTTTTCGGGTTCCATATGAAATTTAAAGTAGTTTTATTCTAATTCTGTGAAAAAAGTCAATGGTAGCTTGATGGGGATAGTATTGAATCTATAAATTACTTTAGGCAGTATGGCCATTTTCAAGATATTGATTCTTCCTATCCATGAGCATGGAATGTTTTTCCATTTGTTTGTGTCCTCTCTTATTTGCTTGAGCAGTGGTTTGTAGTTCTCCTTGAAGCAGTCCTTCACATCTTTTATAATTGTATTCCTAGATATTCTCTTTGTAGCAATTGTGAATGGGAGTTTCCTCATGATTTGGTTGGTTGTCTATTTTTAGTGTATAGGAATGATTGTGATTTTTGCACATTGATTTTGTGTCCTGAGACTTTCCTGAAGTTGCTTATCAGGTTAAGGAGATTTGAAGCTGAGACAATGGGGTTTTCTAAATATACAATCAATCATCTGCAACAGAGACAATTTGACTTCCTCTCTTCCTATTTGAATATGCTTTATTTCTTTCTCTTGCTTGACTGTCCTGGACAGAACTTCCAATACTATGTTCCAATAGGAGTGGTGAGAGAGGGCATCCTTGTCTTGTGCCAGTTTTCAAAGGGAATGCTTCCAGCTTTTGCCCATTCAGTATGATATTGCCTGTGGGGTTGCCATAAACAGATCTTATTATTTTGAGACATGTTCCGTCAATACCTAGTTTATTGAGAGTTTTTAGCATGAAGGGGTATTGAATTTTGTTGAAGGCCTTTTCTGCATCTATTGAGATAATCATGTGGGTTTTGTCATTGGTACTGTTTATGTGATGGATTATGTTTATTGATTTGCATATGTTGAACCAGCTTTGCATTCCAGGGGTGAAGCCAACTTGATCATGGTAGATAAGCTTTTAAATGTGTTGCTGGATTTGGTTTGCCAGTATTTTATTGAGGATTTTCACACTGATGTTCATCAGGGATATTGGCCTGAAATTTTGTTGTTGTTGTTGTGTCTCTGCCAGGTTTTGGTATCAGGATGATGCTGGCATCATAAAATTAGTTAGGGAGGAGTCTGTCTTTTTTTATTGTTTGGAATATTTTCAGAAGGAATGGTACCAGGTCCTTTTTGTACCTCTGGTAAAATTCGGTTGTTAATCTGAATTTAATCTGGTCCTGGGCTTTTGGTTGGTTGGCTTTTAATTACTGCCTCAATTTCAGAACTTGTTATTGGTCTATTCAGGGATTCAACTTCTTCCTGGTTTAGTCTTGAAAGGGTGTATGGGTCCAGGAATTTATTTATTCCTTCTAGATTTTCTAGTTTATTTGCATAGAGGTGTTTATGGTATTCTCTGAGGGTAGTTTGTATTTCTGTGGGATCAGTGGTGATCTCCCCTTTATCATTTTTTATTATGACTATTTGATTCTAATCTCTTTTTTATTAGCCTGGCTAGCAGTCTATCTATTTTGTTAGTCTGTTCAAAAAGCCAGCTCCTGGATTCATTGATTTTTTGAAGGTTTTGTGTGTGTGTGTGTGTGTGTGTGTGTGTGTGTGTTTCTATGTCCTTCAGTTTTGCTCTGATCTTACTTATTTCTTGTCTTCTGCTAGCTTTTGAATTTGTTTGCTCTTGCTTCTCTAGTTCTTTTAATTGTGATGTCAGGGTGTCGATTTTAGATCTTCTCTTTCTCCTGTGGGCATTTAGTGTTATAAATTTCCTTCTAAACACTGCTTTTGCTGTGTCCCAGGGATTATTATATGTTGTGTCTTTGTTCTCATTGGTTTCAAAGAACTTACTTATTTCAGCCTTAATTTCATTATTTACCCAGTAGTCATTCAGGAACAGGTTGTTCAGTCTCCATGTAGTTGTGTGGTTTTGAATCTCTTAGTCTTGAGTTCTAATTTGATTGCACTGTGCTCTGAGAGACTGTTTGTTGTGATTTCCATTCTTTTGCATTTGCTAAGGAGTCTTTTACTTCCAATTATGTGGTCGATTTTAGAATAAGTGCTATGTGGTGCTGAGAAGAATGTTGATTTGAGGTGGAGAGTTTTGTAGATGTCTATTAGGTCCACTTGGTCTGGAGCTGAGTTAAAGCCCTAAATATCCTTGTTAATTTTCTGTCTTGTGATCTAATATTGACAGTGGGGTGTTTAAGTCTCTCACTATTACTGTGTGGGAGTCTAAGTCTCTTTGTAGGTATCTAAGAACTTGTTTTATGAATCTGTGTGCTTCTGTATTGGGTGCATATATATTTAGAATGGTTAGCTCTTCTTGTTGCATTGATCCCTTTACCATTATTTAATGCCCTTCTTTGTCTTTTTTAATCTTTGTTGCTTTAAAGTCTGTTTTATCAGAGACAAGGATTGCAAACCCTGCCTTTTTTGCTTTCCATTTGCTTGGTTTATCTTCCCCCATCCCTTTATTTTGAGCATTTGTATGTCTTTGATGCGAGATGGGTCTCCTGATTGCAGCATGGTCATGGGTCTTGACTCTATCCAATTTGCCAGTCTGTGTCTTTTAATTGGGGCATTTAGCCTGTTTACATTTAAGGTAAATATTGTTACGTGTGAGCTTGATCCTGTCATTACGATGCTAGCTGGTTATTTTGCCCATTGGTTGATGCAGTTTCTTCCTAGTGGATTGTTTTTACAGTGTTGGTACCAATTTTTCCTTTCCATATTTAGCGCTTCCTTCAGGAGTCTTGTAAGGCAGGCCTGGTGGTGACAAAAATCTCTCAGCATTTGCTTGTCTGTAAAGAATTTTATTTCTCCTTCATTTATAAAGCTTAGTTTGGCTAAATATGAAATCCTGGGTTGAAAATTCATTTTCTTTAAGAATGTTGAATATTAGCCCCCACTCTCTTCTTGCTTGTAGGGTTACTGCAGACAGATCTGCTGTTAGTCTGATGGGCTTCCCTTTGTGGGTAACCCAACCTTTCTCTCTGGCTGCTCTTAACATGTTTTCCTTCATTTCAACCTTGGTAAATCTGATGACAATGTGTCTTGGGGTTGCTCTTCTCGAGAAGTATCTTTGTGGTGTTCTCTGTATTTCCTGAATTTGAATGTTTGCCTGTCTTGCGAGGTTGGGGAAGTTCTCCTAGATAATATCCTGAAGAATGTTTTCCAACTTGGTTCCATTCTCCCTGTCACTTTCAGGTACACCAGTCAAACATAGGCTTGGTCTTTTCACATAATCCCATATTCTTGGAGGCTTTGTTCATTCCTTTTCATTCTTTTTTCTCTAATCTTGTCTTCTTGCTTTATTTCATTAGGTTGATCTTCAAGCTCTGATATTCTTTCTTCTGCTTGATCGATTTGGCCATTGATACTTGTGTATGCTTCACGAAGTTCTTGTGCTGTTTTTCAGCTCCATCAGGTCATTTATGTTCCCCTCTAAACTGGTTATTCTAGTTAGCAATTCCTCTAACCTTTTATCAAGTTTCTTAGCTTCCTTGCATTGGGCTAGAACATGCTGTTTTAGCTTGGAGGAGTATGTTATTACCCACTTTCTGAAGCCTACTTCTGTCAATTCATCAATCTCATGCTCCATCCAGTTTTGTTCCCTTGCTGGTGAGGAGTTGTGATACTTTGGAGCAGAAGAGGCATTCTGGTTTTTGGAATTTTCAGCGTTTTTGCACCATTTTTTCCTCATCTTTGTGGATTTACCTACCTTTGGTGTTTGCTGTTGGTGATCTTCGGATGGAGTTTTTGCGTGGTCATCCTTTTTGTTGATATTGATGCTATTGCTTTCTGTTTGTTAGTTTTCCTTCTAACAGTCAGGCCCCTCTACTGCAGGTCTGCTGGAGTTTGCTGGGGGTTCACTCCAGACCCTGTTTGCCTGGGTATCAACAGTGAAGGCTGCAGAACAGCAAAGATTGCTGCCTTCTCCTTCCTCTGGAAGCTTTGTCCCAGAGGGGCACCCACCAGATGCCCGCTGGAGCTCTCCTATTTGAGGTGTCTGTGGACCCTCCCTGGGAAGTGTCTCCCTCTCAGGAGGCATAGGGGTCAGGGATCCACTTGAGGAGGCAGTCTGTCCCTTAGCAGAGCTCGAGCACTGTGCTGGGAGATTTACTGCTCTCTTCAGAGCTGGCAAGTGGGAACGTGTATGTCTGCTGAAGCTGTGCTCACAGCCGCCTCATTCCACAAGGTACTCTGTCCCAGGGAGATGGGAGTTTTATCTATGAGCCCCTGACTGGGGCTGATGCTTTCTTTCATAGATGCCCTGCCCAGAGAGGAGGAATCTAGAGAGGCAGTCTGGCTACACAGACTTTGCTGAGCTGTGGTGAACCCCACCCAGTTTGAACTTCCTGGTTGCTTTGTTTACACTGTGAGGGGAAAACCACCTACTCAAGCCTCAGTAATGGTGGATGCCCCTCCCTCCACCAAGCTGGAGTGCCCCATGTGGACTTCAGACTGCTGTGCTGGCAGTGAGAATTTTAAGCCAGTTGATCTTAGCTTGCTGGGCTCCGTGGGGGTGGCATCTGCTGAGCAAGACCACTTGGCTCCCTGGCCTCTGTCCCCTTTCCAGGGGAGTGAATGGTTCTCTTTCACTTGGGTTCCAGGTGCCACTGGGTTATGAAATAAAACTACTACAGCTAGCTAGTTGTCTGCCCAAACAGCCTCCCAGTTTTGTGCTTGAAACCCAGGGCCCTTGTGGTGTAGGTACCCGAGGGAATCTCCTGATCTGTGAGTTGCAAAGACCATGGGAAAAGTGTAGTATCTGGGCCAGATAGCACTGTCCCTCATGGCAGGGTCCCTCAAGGCTTCCTTTGGCTAGGGGAAGAATTTTCTGGACCCCTTGAGCTTCCCAGGTGAAGCAACACCCCACCCTGCTTCTGCTCATCCTCCGTAGGCTGCACCCACTGTCTAACCAGTCCCAATGAGACGAGCAGGGTACCTCAATTGGAAATGCAGAAATCACCTGCCTTGTGCATTAGTCTCCCTGGGAGCTGCAGACTGGATCTTTTCCTATTTGGCCATCTTGCCTCGAGCCCTATCCTGATATTTTTATTTGGGTCTGAGTATGATGTTTCTGGTAGTGTTTAAACTTTTAGTTCTTGCTCTTCATTTTTAATAAACAGTTTTTTATCACACTCATTTTCTTTTACCATTTGCTGTTATAAAATATACAAGTATGGTCATTTAAAAATATATATTCAGAAAAATGATGTCTTTTTAGAATGTCTGATTTCTTTGATCTTCTATTTCTCATAAATCTTTTCCATACCCCTCTTCATCATTACAAATAACAATGAAATGTTTCTGAAATTAGCAAGTTATCTACAGAATGAGATGATCTGACACAAATCAATTTTCATCTTCACAGTATTAAATGAATTAATTCACCAAGTAGCTTGCAAGATAATGAAAGCAAAATGCAAGCAAAGAAATTGAATGACCTTTAACAAGCCTCAAATAGAATTAAATGTCAAAGTCCTGAAAAGAAGTTTCCTTGTTTATTTCTAGCAGCTACATGTTTTAGCCCAGCCACAGGATGATGGAGAGTTGCTAGATGATTCTTATAACTCAGATTTTATTTCTGGTAAAGGTTTACTATTCCTAGCAGGATGACACTGTATTTTTTATTTGAATGATTTCTATCACTAAAACCCCTCAAAAATTATATTTTTTTTTCTGAAAGAGAAACTGTTTTCCTAGATATTGCTTTTATTTGATATCTATAAAAAAACACAGGTTTAAGTCAAAGTTGGTAATGACATGGGCTCCACGTGTTTTCCAACTGTAAGAAAAGGATATTTTTCTAATCACAAGTCAAATACAGTAGACGAGCTATTAAAATGCAGGAAAATCAACAGTAATTGTCCACATCAAGATGAGGTATCATAAAAGATTAAAATTCTTATGAATCATATAAGAGAATGAAGAAAAAACAGAAACAGAAGTATCAAAAGAAATGTAGATATTATGTGATGAGAAAAATGAAGATGGGTTCTAACATAAAATTATTAATACTCTTCCAATGTACTATATTGATTGCATGCTATATAATATGTAAAGTTACTTATAACTCCATGGATTGATTTTATTCTACATTTGGAATTGTATATATCACATTTAGCTCATGTTCATTTTCAATTATAAAGAAGTAAAACAGGAAAGCAAAAGCAAAGAAACTTAAGCTAGGGCTTTACCAAACCATGCCAATGTAAAATAAATGGCTCATATACTGTTGAGTTGATTATATAGAAACCTAACAGCTTCCTCTAAGTGCAATAGATCACAAAAAAAGGGAGCTGAACTAGTGTCTTCATCCTCAATTCAGAGCACTAGCTAGGCATTATGTATAAATGTGGAAGAATCACCTGTTTTCCACTATAAAAGAGGATAAGAGAAGCATAGAAATTTAGGCTTTGAGTCACTAGATATCAAAAACAAAATATTATGACTATCAGTGCAGGAACAGTGTCATCTAGTTTTTGCCAGGATGTAAAGCATATCTCCTTAGACTGATATATTAGAAATGAAAAATTATGTCATTGATGATAAACACAAAAATTACAATGCGTAGGCAGATAATTTAGTTTTATCTTACCTAACTGCTATGGTTTGAAAGAGTGCCCCAAAATTTATGTGTTGTAAGCTTAATTTCCAATGCAACAATGTTGGTAGGTGGGGCCTAATAAGAGGTGATTAGCTCAAGAGTGCGCTGCCCTTATGAATGGATTAATGCTGTTATTGCAGGAGTGGGTTAGTTTTAAAAATGAGTTCAGCCCTGTCTTGTTTCCTCTTGCTCTTGCCCTCTCTTGCCTTTCTACCTTTTGTCATGAGATGATGCAGTACAAAGGGCCTCACCAGATGCCAGTGTCATGCACTTAGACTTCCTAGCCTCCAGAACTGTGAGTCAAATAAATTTCTGTTTCTTTTAATAAATTAACCAGACTGTGGTATTCCATTATAGCAGTGTAAAGGGACTAAGGTACTACTTTAGCCACAGAAATTTAGAAATTCAGTCATTTCATTATATTCAAAGTATACTAGGATGGATGATATGTAGTTTAAACCCCATAAGAAATAATTTTAAATTTACAATATGGGTATATGTAAGCAAATGCCTATGGTCTTTTGTTTATTGCAGTAATTTTCTAGTTTAGATTCCTACCTAAATTCACTCTGTTAGGTCTCCCTGATTATAAAAAAAAGAACAAAATATATTAAATATTTACTATGTAAAAATCACTGTACAAGCATGTAAGAAATAGAGATATGTATGACACAGACCTCTCCTCTTTAAGAATAGTAAAAAATTATCAATAGCATACGCACACAAAAAGCAATTATAATAAGAAATAATGTATAAAGTCATATTTATATATTAATTTATAATTGTATTCATATATTAATATATACTGATCACCTGCTTTTTTACATTGTGTAAGAATCCAACTGTCAACAATACCACTAAAGTTTTTGCTCTTGTAGTCTTTATAAATTTTGGAGTAATAAGACAGATAAGTACAAAGTAATAAGATAAATATTATAACAATGGACTTAGAGATATAACTTTCTGTTGTCATGGTTCAAGTCTGAATTTATTTTGCATATTGGATGTTAGTTATTATAAGTAAGTTAGTATGAAGAGAAAACAGTCCAGGGAGGCAATTAGCATAAGCATAGTCCCTCCTCTGGAAGTCATACCATTGAAGACTTAAAATCTTTCTGACTTGAATGTAAGCCATTTGAGTGTAATATTTGAATAGATTTATTGTTTTAAACCTTTATTTTTTTTGTAAATGCTACCTCAGTCAGCACCAGAAGTACTGTACACTACTACTTGGACATAGTAGGTGCTCAATAAATTTCTATCAATTTATTAATGTATATTCTCACCTATATATCTATTCTTAAATCTTTGCTTGCATGTTCAGATAGCAGTGATTTCTAAAGGCAGATTTGCATGAGTGAAATACTCCTGAATCTGACTTTTGGTTTACATGAGCTTCAATTTCCATATCAACACAATGAAACACAGTAGCACTGTACACCTTTTGCTTTACTTACAGTGTCAAATATAATTTGATGGCACTCCCATATTTTAAAAGCTGATGGAAATGTTTAAGAAGAATATAGTCTTCAGCCTGAACTTTGAATTTTGCATTATCATTGTGGCAGATTTAGTAAAATTTATTACTTGATAGATATTTCAATTTTTCTAGTTCTAACATTTATATATCAGGATCAATTACAATTAAAAATATACATATTGTCAAGAAATGCCTTAGAATCTGAAAGTATTTGAGAGAAAAATGCCTTGTGTAGAAAAATTTGAAATAAATCCTTTCACATATTAGCACTCTTCCTACTTCTAAAATTGTACCTTTTTTATCCAAGGCTGATTTTTGGAGATAGGAGAATGCATTGTGTAATTCTCAGGGCTGTGAGCAAATAGAACTTTTCTTTACTAAACTCAATAAGGAGCAGGCACCTAATCTGGATATTACGTTTTTGTGTGAAGGTGACTTTTCCTCATCTCATGCACTAGGCATTTAGTCTAACAGATGTTATTTGCAGACACTGCCTCACCACAAATAACAGTTTCAATGAGGTCAGGACCCTTTGCGTTCAACTTGTAGTCAGTGTTCTAACTGAATGGCATCTATGCTTACATCCAGCTTCAGGAGAAAACGCACACACACACACACACACACACACACACACACGGAAAAAATCTCAACCATTCCACAAACCACATCTCCATTCTATACATCATTGTGTGGAGAAAGTTTTGGTCAGAATGAAGCAAGGTAAATTGAAGATGACAAAATTTCCCATGTTTTCCAGTCAACAATCAAAATGTGTTGTTCTCTGCTGTTTATCTGCTTGCATCAATCCTACATATTTTATTTATTTTCTTATTTATTTCTAAATAACTACACCTACATTTAAATTTACAGATATGGAGCATGCTGCCTCTGGGGACATTTAAAATACAAGAAAATAAACAGTCTTACAAAAATGCTATAAAAATCACAATGGAGCCCAATTTTCTTTCTATAGCAATGAAAGGGAGAAAAAGACACCTGAACCTGAAGAAATAAACTAAACCTTTAACCATTTTAAGTAAAGTTGTGGCTTCATGAAACTCCCTGTATTAGAGAGAAAAAAAATAGCTGTGTGGCTGAATAGAATGAAGAAAGACATGGTTTAGTCATGACACCAAACTTGTTAGTGTAGCACATAATAAACATTCCTATTATTATCATTATTTTATTATTACTGCTATTATTAAAATTAAAATTATTTTAATTGTTAACATTATTCATTTAAATCCCTGTATAAGTTAATTATCTTTGAAGAAGCCACAAATATTTCTTGAATTCATGTCCTATAATAATTAGGAACCAATATTTCATAATTGAATCATAATGGAAAGAACATAATAATTGACAAAAAATCATACATCTTCTTGTTCCAAGGTGGCATACTATACAAACTCATATATAACTATGAATATTTGACCTCTGGATGTTTTCTGGAAGAAGAGAATTTTAGAAGAATTGCCCAGGTAAATTTATTGTAAGGTTTAATAGAATAGAAGGGAGAAAATAAAAATGCCAAACATAATGTGAGGACTATAATAGTTTGGCATGCAGTAAATACATCAGTTATTATTTCTATGATTATTATTATTTTAATATCTAATCTTATTCATTAAATTTCTTAAATAGTTTAATAATTTTTCCAGCAATTTTTATCACTTATAACCCATTACATATACTAATTTAAAAACAATCTTGCCATAATTTAACAAAAAATATAATATTCAAACTCACAAATGATTATGAATATTAGATCTCTGGATATTTCTAGTAAAAAGGACATTTTACAAAGAGAATTTCCTTAGGTTAATTTATTACACTGTGAGCAGGAAAGTTGAACAGAAATTTAAGCCTGAAATGACTTCTCCCATGATTGTGTTCTTAAGGATGTAGTATTTGAATTTAAATTGAATTGGAGAAAACAACCACACTCACCTACAAAGATTTTTCTTCATAACTAAAATTAGACTTCTTTATAAAAAATAAGCCCTAGTCAACAAATGTTTAGAAAAATTTATCAAACTAAATATTTCTTCTTTTTGTCAAAGAAGTAGAAAATAAATAGGTTGGAAGACTCCTAGAACTCTTGTCTCCAGTTAAAAATACTAACATTCTTATTATATTTTATGTTATTTTTTCCTTTTATAGTTACTCTAGAAATGAATTATTAAATATTCACTACTGTTTGCATTACTTACATCTTGATTTGAATAACAATTGCCATGTATGATCTTCTTGATGTTTTGTCTGTAATTATATTTTCTCATGTAAGAGAAAAGTGCAAACAAAAGACAGAAGAAACTTCATTGTGGTTTAAATGTTTCAAATGCCAGAACCATGAAGACACCAATTATCAGCAGAATTTCAAGTTTTTCTAGCTCCAGTGTAAACGAGGACCCTGGAAACTAGTAAATAGAGAAAAATTATAAAATCTAGACAATTTTTACCAGTAATTTGGAAAACAAAGTTTTATGCTAATAACAGTAGGTATTTATTTTAAATTACTCTAGGTAATCCACTGTTCTTAACTGCAGGAAACTAGTTTCCAGTAATTAATATAGCTTTAATCATTTTCTGGAACTCCTTGTTAAGGAGTTCTTTCTAAAACTATCACATATTCAAATTTCTAATCTAGACAGTTTTTTCAGTTAACTCAAAGGAAACTTTCAGAGCAAATAAGAGGATATGGCATTAAGAATGAAATACCGTCATTTAAGTACATGTGCACATGTGTGTATTCTGATATATATACACATATATATATACACACACACATATATATATATGCACACATTCTGATTCTGAGTGTTAATAATGTGTTGGCCATTTATTTTATTTTACTAGAGAATTTATCTGATTTCAAAGGAACTAGTGCTTTAGAAAGAAGTGATTAACAAGACAAGGGTCAGAAAATATGCCTCATAATATGCACAGCTTCAGTGCTGGTTTTGTCTTCTCCAAGCCTGGTGGTCTAAAAAGAGTACTTACAGGGAATCTAGTACATATTTACTCAAAGACTGATTCATAGACCAGCAGCATAGTATAAACTACAATGCAGAACCCCAGACCCTACTCCAAAACTACTAAATCAAAATCTGCTTTCTAAAAGATCCCAGGTGAACCATATGCATGTCTTGGTGTTTCAACCAATTTAGTTGAAACAACAGTTCAAAAAGTAAGGGGGTACAAGAGTTAAGGTTGAAAATCAGGAGAACATCATGGAAGGCCTTATCTGGCATGTATAAAGATGCAAATATGAGAAATCCCGACTAATTGGACTTTCACAATGTTAATTTTGCAAAGTCAAGGTGGCATACAAGAAGTAACTTCGGGAAATTAGTTAAGATTCACTGAAATTATTTTGGCTTATTTTTCAAGGTCACACATAGCAAAATGGGTACAGACGTTGCAGGCATTGCCTCAAGATGTATCATATCTTCCCATTAATCTTTCCTAAGAGTAAGAAATTTTTCCAAGAAACCCTTCGAAAGACACCCAAAGTCTCTCATTTGCCAGAAGTGAGTCACATGCCTATCCATAACATAACTAGTAGCTATGGAAAAAGAGATTACTATGATTGGTTTAGATAATCATATACCAATCAGCATCAGCCTCAGAAACTCAACTAGAGTTTCTTCCCCTGAGTCATACAGAGTCATGTTGAAACCTTGAAAAATAGGTGTTTTGTTGGGATAGAAGAAGGCAAGATAAAGGTGCTAAGCACAACAGAGATATGATTAAGTCTGTTTATAAAAAATAGGGTGGAAAATATATAGTGAGTGCAAAACAGAGCAAATAATATTAAGAGGCTTGTTTAAGTGAGAAAAGTCTATGAGTTCAATCCAAGGTGGTTGTGCAAATAGAGAAAAGGGACAAATTTGAGGGATGTAATATTGAGAAGTAGATTCAAAAGGATCTGGTAACCTAGTGATTGAGTGGATATGGAAAGTGAAATGATGAGAAGGGATCTAAGAGGATTCATATTATTATTTGCTACACAGTTTGACTATTTCCTCAAGTGCAGATATTATGACTATTTTGTTTACTGGACAATACTGAATGTCTGGCACAGTGAAATATACAATCTACTTTATCAATAAATATTTGTTAAAGTAACAAATAAATATGGCATTAGCTGAAATCATTATTCAGATGGAGTAGAAGATCTGAAGATGAAGTGATATGCCTGTGAATCTGTGCAATGATGTTGTTCAGTGGACAATTAAAAATTCAGGTCTTGGCCGGGTACGGTGGCTCACACCTCTCTCAGTACTTTGGGGAAGCTGAAGCGAGCAAATCACTTGAGGTCAGGAGTTTGAGACCAGTTTGGCCAACATGGTGAAACTCCATCTCTACTGAAAATATAAAATTAACCTGGCATAGTGTTGGGAGCCTATAATCCCAGCTACTTGGGAGGCTGAGGCACGAGAATTCCTTGAACCCTGGAGGCAGAGGTTGCAGTGAACTGAGATCACACCACTACACTCAAGCCTGAACGACAAAGCAAGACTCCATCTCTAAATAAACAAATAAATAAAAAAAAAAAAAATACAGGTCTTTACTATAGTCACCCTAGTGTGCAACAGAACATGAGAATTTATTCCTCTTATCTAATTGTAACTTTGTAGCTGTTGAACAACCTCTCTTTATCTTCCATTCTCCCTTCCCCTCCCCAATCTCTGATAACCACTCTTTTATTCTTTGCTTAACAGTAAAGTATTGTATATCACAAAATAGCTAGAAGACATGCCTTTGTATATCCTCACTGCAAAGAAATTGTAAATGCATCAGCTGATGGATATGTTAACTCTCCTTATTTGATTATTATACAACAAATATATGTATTGAAACATCAAATTACATCCCTTAAATATGTACAATTACAATGTGTCAACTAAACCAAAACCAGGTAATGGGGGGATGTTTAAACTGAAGACAAAATACATGCCTAGATAATGCCTAGCTCTTTCTTCTTTACATCCTCTGTCTTTTCCTGTATCTTTCTTTCTATCCTAGTCTTTCTGATAGGCATACTTTTCTACTCTACTGACAGTGGAAGTCAGGATATTTCAAGTTAGCTTAGGGGAAAAATCAGTCTCTGAATTTCATGATTCCAGACTCACAAACTTTGCATACCTTTTCAAGATAACCATGTTGTCTCCTGTGAGAATAAGATAATAAGTCAGGCATGTTCCCAGAAATAAAACTCATTTCTGAATCATATTATGGGATGACCTAACACTATATTTTCTTAGAATTCTGCATTTTTTACATTGGTTCTTATTTCTGGAATGATCTTACTGCATTTGTCTTCCTATTTAATTTCTACTCAACCTTGAAGTTTTCAAATGTGTCATCTCAATTTCATGTGGAAACTTTTGTTGGGTATACTAATCCTGTGTATTATATATTATATAACCCCAAACTGTGCTAGGTACCAGAATTAAAAAATAAGATGTAATCTTTGTGTCCCAAAAATTTACCATATTTGTTAGTATGGATAACAAAGAATCTTAATACAAGGAACATGGACAGAATCATAGATATGCATTAGATTTTATAAGAGCCAAATGGCTGCCACTCAGACTTTGTAGGGGGAACTAAATAAGGTAACAAAAAAACTAAAATAAAGTGACTTAAAATGGCGATACAATTCTAAGAAAACATGTGAGGAGTAGGGGCAATCAAGGAAATTGCAAATGCAAGCACATGATGAAAACACATGTGCAGGGTAGGGGTATGAAGATTGAGGGTATGTTATGGAACCTCAGGCATGTTATTTTTCTGTATATAAACATGAGGGTTAATACAAAGGATTGACAGAAGCTGGAAGTGGAAGTAAGCGTAGTCCAGTTTTTCAAGGACATGGCATGCCAGGTCAGTTAGCTTGGAATTTATCATGTAGGGAATGAGAATTTTTTTTCAGTCTTCCATTTTCCTTCCTATTCCATCAAGTTGATATCCAAACCTTTCTGATATCTTTTCTAAAATGTCACATGTGTAACACTGTTAGAACACTAATTTTTGTGCTCATTTCTCCCTACCATGTGTGGATGTTTTGTCTGAATCATTTCACTTTATTTGTATAACATAGTGCCTACATATAACAGAACTTTAAGAAACTTTTAGTTTACCTTTCTTAGTGTATTAATAAGTGTACTTCTATAGAACTACATTTTAATGCTTAATAGCTGCTTGCCGCATTACCAGATTGTTAGGCTGAGACAAGACTTGTGATTTGTAATAACAGGATTCTTTGTTCAATGATTTTATATATATATATATATATATATATATATATATATATATGCACACACACATACATACACACATGTATTCCTCAGTAAATGTATAGCATGAATTAAAGACAAATGGTGCAGAGAACCAACTCTGCTTTTTTAAAAGTTTTATTACACCAAGAGAAAAGCTTCATTTCCAATATTTTATATACTTATGGTGTAATTAGCTATATTTTTTCTGACTTGGAATAAAAGATAAAATAATGCAATAGCACCTTGATATCAGCTTTATTAACATTTTTATATACACTTTAAAGATCTTCCTCATACTCTAAAGGAATTAATGTAAAAATAAATGACCATTATCACTTGCTTGAGTAATTTTGATATCATTTAATAGCCCATCTGCATAGATTTATGTTACAGAATCTATTGACCTAATATAGACATTAAGTATACTTGATAGAAATACTTGATAGAAAGAGCCATTAAGCATGCATGGATGGTTAAAACAGGTATACAAGCAAAGTTTATAAACCAGCACGAATGAGAAGAACCCAACCTATTAAACCGATCTCTTTCACCATCCCATCCAGCTAGCAAATACTTAATAAATTATAATCTGTGTTTTAAAATACTTTACTCAATAATTTTGCAGTACATTGCACAGGCAATAGCCATGTCAGACTATCTAAAGACTCCTGGAAAGTGTTAATTGACAGGAATCTATGCAGGTGGGACTCTAGTCCTGAATACTGCATGGACTAGTTCTTGACCTAGCACTATATAGCCTAGAACAAAGTAAAATATCAAATTATCTTAAAACCTATTAAGTTTGGGAAGGACTTGACGGTAGAGTTTAACGTATCAAAAAAAAAAAAACCACTGTAAAGTTATATTCTGCTTTAATCTACTTTGTATAAAACTCACAAACAATAGTTTAGTGGGAAAAGAAATTGCATTTTAGGCAAAGACAGTCTTTGGTTTGAATCCCTGTTCTGTGGTTTATTATATGGATAATGTTAGGTATATAATTTAACATCCTTATATCTTTTCTTCAAGTTTAGTTAATAATTTTTATCTTGAAGTATTGTTGTAAGAGTTTAAAATAGTAAATAAAAGGTAAGAGAGAGGCAAAAATAGGTGCAGTGCCAAGAATATGCATGTGACCAATGATAGATTTGTAATTATATATGAACTTAGTGCCTTGGCTAACTTGGGTAGGATTTATTTTTTGAGTAGGAACCGTTAGCAGCATGTAACATATATAGAGTTCCTAGTTCTCACCACAGCTCTGTTTCCAACTAGCTGAGATTCCTTGAGAAAGTCATTTACTTTCTTTATAACTTTGGTTTCTATGCTGGAATACTGTAAGAAGAAAAATGAGAGAAAATATATAGTTTGCTCAAAATGATTTACTAGGTTTTTGTTGTTTAACTGCTCAATAATAACAATAGAACACACTTACTTGGCACTTAGGTGTTAGGCACTGTTCTAAGTATTTTATATATGATTGATGAATTTAATCCTCAAAAAGCTTATATGAGGAAAGTACTGTGAATATCCACATATTAGATTTGTAGAAACAATTTACATGAAGCTAAGTAAATGTCCATTGTCACAAAGTTAGTGCTGGAACCAGCATTCCAATTCAAACTCCAAGGTCCATGTCTTAACCAATACACTGCACTGCCTTTTAAGTGTGCTTTGTTTCCGTAATGAATTTTAAGTCTTAGTATACTTTTTAGTATAAATTCCCAAACTGAGGATTATAATTCCTGTCAATAAATTTGTGTTTAAAATTTTTTACTTACATTTTAAGAGTCATACTAGGGTAATTTCAATACTGATATTATTCATACTATTTGTCAAAATATGAAATGAACAATGTCAGATTAAATTTTGAAATGAATGTATAATTTAAGAATTATACATACACTTTCAAATCTGATTTCCAGTAAACTTTAAATTTGTAAAGTTATAAAATTACAGATTCTTAACAATGAACACAAAGTCATTTATAGGATTGGCAAAGGTTTCATTTACAGAACAGATATTATTCTACATTTGCAAAATGATTTTTTTCATACAACACTTAGACATCTAACTCTAGTGCTTGTCTTCTACCTGAAAGTAAATAGTTTAATTACTGACAAACCATAAAACAATGGAGTCTTATTTTGGCAATTTTACTCATAAAAATTCTGTATCATCTCAGTGAACGACATTGCAACTTACATCTTATAGGAGAATCAAATAAAATGTATTAGTAAATTAAAAGATAAAAATATATGTTTTAAAAACACCAAATCTAATGAATGATAATGAAAGTAGGTTATGGTAGAATTTTAATAAACCATCATTTTAAGTACCTATTATCCTTTATATTCTTTAATTTTTGCTTCTTCTCCTATAAATATCCACATGGATGAAACAAAAGAGACTAAATACAATTAACCCAGAAAAGAACATGTGACCTAACAGGACCAATTGTCCTTATCTCCTCAGCAATGTTTATTTTTGTAAATTTTTTTGCAATTTTTTTTATTTCCATAGGTTATTGGGGAACAGGTGGTATTTGGTTACATGAGTAAGTTCTTTAGTGGGGATTTGTGAGATTTTGGTGCACCCATCACCACAGCAGTATCCACTGCACTCGATTTGTAGTCTTTTATCCCTCACCCCCTTCCCAAGTCCCCAAAGTTCACTGTGTCATTCTTATGCCTTTGCATCCTCATAGCTTAGCTCTCACTTATGAGTGAAAACATACAATGTTTGGTTTTTCATTCCTGAGTTACTTCACTTAGAAAAATAGTCTCCAATCTGATCTAAGTTGCTCCAAATGCCATTAATTCATTCCTTTTTTTATGGTTGTTTTTACTGTCCAGTATCTTCGTCAGTACTTAATATCAAGCATCCATGTTTTACTAATCCGGTGTGTATAAAATGGCATATCATTGTGTTTCAATTTGTGTCTCCCTGGTTGCTAAACATCTATTCATATGTATATAAATTATTTGTATTTTCTATTCTGTTAGAATTTTTGGAAATATTTCCAGTTAGAAACATTTCTTGGTTTCAAGTGTTTCAAATATTGTTTCTTGGTCTTTTCTTAATATAAATAACTATCAATGTGGAGATACTTAGTTTATGTCATTCCTTGAGCTCTGCCTGTATTTTACTAACATATTTTTCACTTCTTTTACATGTTCAGTTACTCAAATGTAAGCTTGTTAGTAAACTGTCTTAAAAGGTGGTCAATAATTAGATCCAAAACTTTATTTACACTTAAATCTTTATTTTGAAATCAGAGAGGACTACAGTCTTATGAAAGCTACCCCTAGGTCAGGATGTGTCCACACCATACCACACTGACAATTATCTCATATATGTTAACTCAGTGTAAAATATTCATAATTGTCACTTCAAATTTTATGAATTGAGAGGCTGGTAAGTTGGAAGTGTTGTTTATAGAAACGAGGAGTTTGTAGTAGAAGCAGCTTTTCTATTTTGGTGCAGGAAATACCAGGTTTGCTTTGAATGTGTTAAATAAGCTATGTGTATTAAATATCCAAGAAGTCCATATCACTCCCAGAGGAGATTTAATGAATTTGCTAGGAGTGTGTATAAGGAAGATAATATCATCGAAGTCTTAGCTCTTGGTCCTTTATTTCAGAATCCAACAAAGGAGAATGAGAATGAGTGGCCAGTAAGTAGGAAAGAATAAGCCAAATAAGATTTGAACTGAAGCTCAGCCACTGGATTTGTCAATGTAAGTGGTATCTGTATTCTTAACAAGACCTGCTTTGTGGAGGAGTGTGTAGAAGGTAATATAGGGGTGGATTTAGTAGACAATAGGAATAATAAATGGACAGAGAGAAATAGTATAGGCCTGTTTCTCAAGGAGATTTCTCTGAAGGATGGGGAACAAATGGGTCAGTAGCTAAACCAGAAGCTTGATCAATGGCAAACACATTAAGATAGGAGCTATGTCAGTATGTTCCTTTGCTGAAAATGAATCAGGGGTGATCAATGACATAGGAGAGGGGAAAATTACTGAGGTGAAACCTGGAGAGTCAGAATTAGTCTATTAGTCTATATTAATCTTATGAATATTTATGTAAGAACCTCAGCAGATCTTAGGAACACAGGAGTTGAATAGAAGGGAAAAAAATAAAATTTATTAACATTCATTTTTGCCATATTTGTATATTTCCAAATAAATTTTGTTGATGCTAAACAAAGTGCCATATATACAAGCCACCAAACTGAAAAATGTTTTAAAAACTTTTTAATAATTTTAAGTCATTACATGTATTCTACTGGGATGATATTTTAACCTCTAATTTATCCAAAAGGGGGTAAACATTGATTCTTTTGGGGGAGTGGAAAAATGATAGATAATAATTTGTTGTTCCAAAATGACCATAGTACATAAATGGATATACAGCATCTCTGTGGTACTAAAATTTAATGAAATGTGGTAGTATTTAATAAAACCAAATCCTAAAAAGGCACCTAGCAGTGATAGTAATCAAAAAAATCTAAAAATTTCCTTTGGGTGGGGGCAGTAATGAAAGAAAAACAATTGAACGACAGTGACATGTATTTTTTTTTATTCACAGATATACATGGTACAGCATATAAAATATGTACATTAGTACATTGATAAAGTCAAAGAATAACATAAACATTAGTTTAAATTGTCAAAACAACTAAATATGGATTACTCTTGGCCTCAATCACTTAAAAAACACAGATGGCTTTGAAATGTAGAACATTTGCACCTGCTGGTGAAATGAAGTCTTCAATATATAGACTCAGTCTCTCAGCATCAGGGAATGCAAGACCACTATCTGAGAGGATAGAGATTTGGTCAGATTTTGAGTATATATAAGATGAACCCCAGGCATGTGCCTTTCTGGTCTTCTGTGGTCACTTAACTCTGGCCATACCACTGCAAGTAAACCTCATTTTTTTTTTCAATATGCCCTGCTCCCAAAGACGGTTTGTAAGTCTGCTGCAGTCCAGTTTACTTTGCCATCTGCCTTCTGGAAGCTGGACCCAACACTATAAACTATCCTTGTATCAACCCAATGGAATAAGATCCTGCCCTAAGCAAATTATTGATCTAGAAACAATGCAATACCAGCCACTTGAACTTTCATGTTACTTAGACATAAAATGTCCTGCTCCCATGCTTCACTAACACACTTGATTCCCTTACATACTGGTCAAAGTTACATTAAATTATGCCTCTGACCCACTCAGATTTAAATTCTTACCGAAATCCCCATTTATACAATGATACAGAGCTCTCAGTATGCTTCAAATCCAGAGTATAATTAGCTGTGGCCGGACATAAACTTATGAGTAATTAAATTTCAGGAGTGAAACTTTCAAATCTATTTCTTTAATCATGTTTGCACACTTTGAATATTAGGCCATTCATAAGCATTCATTACTTGAATCTGAAAAAAGTCCATGCAAACTCATACTTTCACATTTGTTTACAGATACTAACTTCCTGCTTGCAATTTCAACAACATTGCAATCATTTTCTCCAAATTTTGTTTTTATATGCTTTTACTAATTCTTATTTTAATATACCCCCAAAAGAAGTTTTTCCTGAAATCAATCAGTTGTATTTGTTTTAACAAAATAAATATATGTATTTTTAGGCATCTCAAATTAGTCACCTTGGACTTGTTGAAAACAGGTATCACACATAAATAATTAAGAAACTGAATATAAAGTTTCATATAATAAAGCTCTCAGCATGAGAAATAGTATGAAAGTGTTTATGTGTGAGAAAAAGATACCTCATTCTAATAAATTAAAAATGTACAGAATAGATGGAAAAAAAGAATCAGATCAATAGTGTAGATAAAGAGAACTTCCATAAGATTATATTTTCTTAAAAATAAAACTTAAATATAATATAATATATGAATTAAATTTTGAATACTATCAAAGTGTAGCAAGTATTGATTTGAAATATATAGTAATGTATTTAAACATTTAATAACTTGCCATTCGAGGTAAATTTGTTTTCAATCTCATTTCATATTTTAGCTCAGAAAAGACCTTTTCACTCAAACTCCAAAGGGGAAAGAAGTCCATGTTTCTAAATCTCAAATTTGCAGTAGTATTAAACCATGTAGAATATGAAACATGAGAAATTTGTCTGAATGTATAACTTTTTCATACTATATTCAGTTGAAATGAAGGCCATGTTAGGAATAGAACATATTCTACTTGTAATGATGAATAACTGGTGTTAACAGCAGCTACAGAGGCAGAGCCATTAGAGAGATGGATGAATGTACCAGTAAGTAGAGGCACACATATCTGCTAATGGGAAGGTCACGAAGCAAACATTAACAATCGAGAACATTAATACATTCTCCCACACCAATGCTTTCTCAAGACTGACTTTTGACAGGTACAATCTGGCTCCCATATGTCTCTGGCTAAACCACGGGGTTAGTTTTTGTTCAGAACACAAACATGCTTGCAAATTTGCCTTCAAGATGATAGAAACAACAGAAACAAAGTATTAAGATTTTTTGTATTTTGTATACAGTGGAACACGTCTCTTCTCTGAATAGATGAATGAGGAGACTGGTCTATGAAGTACAATAATGCCATGTTTTATTGTGCTTTGCAGATACTGTGTTTTTTACAAACTGAGGGTTTGTGGCAACCCTGTATCAAGCAGGTTTATTGGAATCATTTTTTTCCAGAAAGATGTGTTAACTTTGTGTCTCTGTGTAACATATTGGTATTTTTTGTTATTATGATGTCTATTATAGTGATCTGTGATCAGCAATCTTTGAGGTTACTAGTTTTATTTTATCGGTGACCCAAGAACTGTGTCCATATGAGACAGCAAAGTAATAAATAAATGTTGTGTTTGTCTGACTGCTCCACTGACCAGCCATTCCCCCATCTCTCTACCTCTCCTCAGGGTTCCCTGTTCCCTAAGACACAATAATATTGAACTGAGGCCAATTAGGAACCTTACAACAGACTCTAAGTGATCAAGTAAAAGGATGAATCATGTGTGTCTTGTTTTAAATAAAAAGCTAGAAATGTTTAAGCTTGGTGAGGAACGTATGGTGAACGCTATGACAGGTCAAAAGCCAGGCCTCTTTTGCCAAACAATGAAGTTGTGAATGTGAAGAAAAACATCTTGAAGGAAATATAAAGTGCTACTTCAGTGAACACATGTATGATAAGAAAGTGAATCCGCTTTATTGCTGATATGGAGAAAGTTTTAGTGTTCTGGTTAGAAGATCAAACAAGCCACATTCCCATAAACCAAAGACTAATCCAAAGCAAGGCCCTAACACTCTCTTCAATTCTATGAAGGCTGAGAGATGTAAGTAAGCCAAAGAATAAAAGTTGGAAGCTAGCAGAAATTGGTGCATAAGGCTTAAGGAAAGAAGCTGTCTCCATAACACAGAAGTACAAGGTGAAGAAGCAAGTGCTGATGGAAACGCTGCAGCAAGTTACCTGTAAGATCTAGGTAAGGTCACTGATAAAGGTTGCTACACTAAAAATTCATACTTTCCATGTAGATGAAAAAGTCTTCTGTTGGAAGAGGATGCTGTCTAGGACTTTTAAAGCTAGAGAGGAGAAGTCAATGCCTGGCTTCAAAGCTTCAAAGTACATGCTGACTGTCTTCTTAGGGGCTAATGCAGCTGGTGACTTTAAGCTGAAATACATTCTCATTTATGATCCAGAAAATTCTAGGGCCTTTAGGAATCATGATAAATTCACTCTGCCTGTGCTCTAGAAATGGAAAGAAATGGAAAAATTCTCTAGAAATGGAAAGTAAAAAGTCTGTTTAAAGCATGATTTATTTTATATTTTAAGCCCAAATGTTGAGACCTACTGCTCAGAAAAAAAAAAAAAAATTCTTTTGAAATGTTATTGCTCATTGACAACGCACCTGGTCATTTGAAGATCTCTTGTGGAGATGTGCAAGGCAATTAGAGCTGCTCACATGCATGATAACACAACCTCCATTCTGTAGCCTATGGATCAGGAAAAAATGTTTAACTTATAAGTCTTATTATTTAAGAAATATATTTGGTAAAGCTATTAGCTTCCATAGATAGTGATCCTTCTGATGGATTTGGGAAAAGTAAATTGAAAACTTTCTGGAAATGATTTGCTACTCTACATGCCATTAAGAACATTCCTTGTTTTTGGGAAGAGGTCAAGATATCAACATTAACAAGAATTTGGAAAACGTATATTCCAACCCTCATGGGTGACTGAGTGGTCCAAGACTTAGTGTAGGAAGTATCTGCCCATGTAGTGAAAATAGCTAAAGAACTATAATTAGATGTAGAGCCTGAAGATATAAGTGATTTGCTACAATCTTATGATAAAACTTGAATAGGCAAGGAGTTGCTTCCTATGCATGAGCAGATAAAGTGGTTTCTTGAAATGGAGTCAACTGCTGGTGAAGACGCTGCGAACATTGTTCAAATGACAACGAAACATATATAATATTACATAAACTTAGTTGATAAACCAGCAGCAAAATTTGAGAGGATTGACTCCAATTTTGTAAGAAGTTCTATGGGTAAAATGCTAACAAACAGCATCTCATGCTCCAAAGAAACCTTTCTCTTTCATGAAAGGAAGAGTCAATTGATACAGCAAAGTTAATTGTTGTCTTATTTTAGGAAATTGTTTACAGCCACCCTAACTTTCATCAACAATTACCCTGATCATTCAGCAACCATCAACATCAAGGCAGGACTCTTCGCTAATGAAAAGAGTATGATGCACTGAAGATTCAAATGACCATTAGTATTTTTTAGCAATGTAGAATTTTTAACAGGTATGTACAATTTTTTAGACATAATACTATTGCAGACTTAACAGACCACAGCATAGTATAAACATACTTTTTAATGTACAAAAAACTGAGATCTTAATGTACTAGGAAACTGAGATCTACACAATTTCAAAGCCAAGTTTTTTTAATGTTCTTTATGCTTTTTATGCCAAGCTACACTGAAATACAATCTATGATATTTCAAGAAATGGCATTGGACAATAACATATGTAATTGCACACACACATGCACACATACACACACATGCACTTTTGTTATACAACTATTCTAGTCCAATGTAATCTGTTTTAATCTTAGCTAAATTGCAAATTTCTGAATTTTCTTGATTTCATATTATTATTATTATTTTAGACAGGGTCTCACTCTGTCGCCCAGTCTGGAGTGCAGTGGCACTATCACAGGTCACTGCAACCTCCACCTCCTGGGCTCAAGGGATCCTCCCACTTCAGCCTCCCGAGTAGATGGGGCCATAAGCACACCACCGCTTCCATCTAAATTTTGTAGACATGGTCTTCTGCCATGTTACCCAGGCTGATCTCAAACTCCTGGACTTAAGCGATCCACCTGCCTCGGCCTCCCAAAGTGCTGGGATTACAGGCATGAGCCACTGTGCTTGGCCTGTAAATTTTCATAATAAACTCTATTTGACTCTCTCTCCTTGTTATAGGCTATGTTTATATTTCCTACAGATCATATTTTCTTTTCATTTTTGACTTTATATTCTTGAAGGTGATCATAAGAAATTCTCAAATTATCATTCTCAATTATTTTCTTCCTTTCACCAGAACATTATACTGAACCACATTAACAATGTTATCAGTGCCTACTTCTTAAATTCTATACAATTTACTAATTCTTCTGATATTATTTATATCATTGTGGAGCATATGAAACATTAATTTCCTATTGCTTTTGTAACACATTACCACAAACTTAATGGCTTAAAACAACGCAAATATATTATTTTAGATTTCTGCAGGTTAGAAGTCTGAAACATATTTCTAGATGTTGATATGGCTGTATTCCTTCTGGATGATCTGGCCTGTTCTTTTATTCTTGTTCTTTTTGTTTTGTTTTGTCTTTCCCAGTATCTAGAGGCAACCTCCACTCATTGGCTCATAGCACCTTCCTCCATCTTCAAAATCACAGATGCATCTCTCTTAGTCCTATATCCATCTCCACATTTCAATTCTCTGACTGTCCTCCTTCCCTATATCATTATAAGGACGTTGTGCTTACATTGAGTCCACCAAAATGATCCAGGACAATCTCACCATCTCAAAATCCTTAATTCAATCGTGTCTACAAAGTCCTTTTTGCCATGTAAGGCAACATATTCACTGGTCCTTTTAATTTTATTCCATTTTATAATTGTGTTCTATTGAGTAGACTAATTTATTTCTCCATTTATATATATATTCTCTTCTTATTTTAACTTCACTTTAACTTGTTCAACTTTTGTAGCCACCATTAAACTTTGGAGGGCATTGTAGCTTGCATAAGACAATCTGTCTATTAATGTTTAAAGTATTTTTGACATTTACTAATATATAATTTACAAGAAAAATATTAACAGTATGAATTATAGTTCTCACAGTTTGGTGAGAGATTCTACATTAGAAAGTAATATAAATATTAAAGTACTAGAGAATATTTTATTCCATGATATCAGAGACTGGAGGGAAGTTATCTAGCTATAACAATAATCTGACACACTTATGAAAATTGTGACATGATTTGAACTCTGATAGGCAATAAAAAGTGGGACCCTGGGAGTGATATTCCATGCAAAATAAATAGCATTTTCAGCAACATGGATGAATGAGAATATGGCATATTTAGAAAAACAGAAAATAATATATTTAACAAAAATATAAGGTGAACCAAAGAGTGAAGAATCTCAACTCTAGAAGTATAATAAAGAGCCAGATCACAAAGTATTATATAGTTTATATTAGGATCATGATAAAGAACTAAATTTAGAAATTGTAGATCAAGAGAAAAGGGGTTAAGAAGCTAAACTTAGCTAATTCTGGTTATTTGTTGGATGTTCTTTAGGATAATTTTATGATGGCTCTGATATTTTGGATTAGATGATGACATAACTATTTAATATGGCATAGGATATAGCAAGATGAACTGATTAGAAGGTGAAAGGGAAACCAGGAATGTAAGTATCGAGTTCAGTTTGGTCATGTTGCTTTTGAGGTACTTGATATCCAGCTGGAAATGCCCAACAGACTGTTGTAGTTCAGAGCAGGCTCTTGTGGAATAAAGGTATCACTTTTGGAATAAAGATTTCATCACATACGATGATAGTTGGTAAGTTGGTAGTTTGTTAATGGCTTATTTTTAATTGTTACCCATTATTCACTTATTTTTACACCATATGTATGATTGATTCGGAAAATTTGAAGCATGCATGGGAAGAAGATAAAGACTGGAAGCCTAGAGAATAAAAACATTTATGACATGAGCTAAGGAAGGAAGACTTTATAAATTAGATGTACAGTACTAAAATAATAAACAGAGAAAAAAAATTTTCCAAGAGAAATGGGTAAAGAAACATCAAATGACATTAAGAGAACAAGTTAAAAACAAGGAATTGAAAAGTTTATCTGATTTGACCATTAATTGACATTGATAGCCTTAATCAATATTAGTGAATGAATGTGAAAAGTCAGATTCAATGTATTTAAATATTAAAGTTTGAAAAAGCAAACATGAACAATCTTTAAAATATTTGAAGATGAAAATATGAACAAGTGGACAAGGGTTAATGGCTCAGACAGATAGAAGTTTTATTTTTTTATTTATTTTACTGCTAGAGAAATTCTGGAAAGAAAAGGATTGAAGAAACATGGAAAAGAAAGAGGCCTAAAATTGGTAGGTGTTCAATATCTAGGTACTCTTATTAAATGGCCTCTACCCCAGTACTCCTCACATTAACCAATGCCACCACTGTGGCTTCCATCTTCCATCTACAATTCCTCAGGGCTCATCACTTTTTGCCTAGTATGCCACCTAATCTTGGTCTCCTACTATGTGTGCTCCACACCTAACAAATTTCCATATTCTCCATGTTTTGTGGCTGGCATATCTCAACATCTCCTTTAAAAATATTCCTCTCTTATGTCCCAACCTTTTAGCTGTTCTAATTCTGCGCAAGGCTATCATTAGCACAGATTCATATATAAAAGGTGTTATCATAGTTATTAGAGAGCTGTAAAGGAGATTTCCCAGATGATGCTACCAAGCAGTTGGTATATAATGATAAATAATTTGATGACTTTTTGGGATGTGTGGAGCATGGTAATCCATTAGTCGCTTATTTTTACACTACGTATATATTAGTGCCAATGTAGTGCAGAAACTTGTTTCATGCTTCCCCAAACTTTGTGAAAACTAATTATCCTCCTTGTCTATAAATCCAACATCCAAAACCTCATTGGGCCTCAGCAGTTTATCTTTTCCTCCTTTACTATTATGTAATGATCACTAAGAATACCTTTTTGGGAGGCACTGGTTAGAAAGATAGAGGCTACATTACAGAATGTTGAGTGAAAAGCCTCAAGCATGAGAGAGAAAGAGAAGATAATTGAAGGAACATGGTGGGGTTAAAAAAACATCAATATGACATTCAGTGAGAACTTGGTGAAACCTTCAATGGAAATCTCCACATAAGTGAAAGATCAAGAATATCCTTGCTAACAGTGAAAAAAAAAAAACACATAAAATAAGTGACCAATGAAATAAGAAGCTCAGATAGTGGGGTAAAAAGCTAATAATGTAAGAGTCAGAGATGGAGAATAGAGATCAAACCAAGAGCAATTTAAGAAGCTCCAGAAGGCAGTTCAGCAGGAAGAAATTGTTTCAGCTTGGAATATTCCTGGGCAGTCAGTACATCAGTCACTGGTAAAGCCATCCAGACAAAAAGTAGGATACTGGACATTTCTTCTGCAGTTTGCATAACAGGCATTTCCTACATTTCTCTTTAGGAATAAATAATACTGAACTTAAAACTAAAACATATAAAGCCATTTCATTGAGTACGTTATCATCCTGCTCTACAATTTAGTGTGCTTTCATGATGAGATAATTCAAGATGTCCTATTTTGATTATTATTCTCTCGGCTAACACAGTGCTAATGTTTATACTTAATTATTCCAACATGTTCTAATAAAACTTTTATTTTTATTTTCTGAAAGTCAGTAACGTCCACATACAGCTGATTGTTAACTCTTGTTTCTGCAGTATTAATATTAAATACTTGACTAGGATATTGGCCTATTAATGGCTTATTTTTAATGGGATATATTGACTTTTGTATTTTTGAACTCAGCATTTTTCAGGAGGAAGAGATGAAGAGTTCAGTTTACAAAATTCATTTTACAAAAGATTTCATTTTACAAAGTCCACATTTAGAAGGGGACCAGAGTAAATTCTGCAGAGACCTTCAATTCTTTGAACCCCTTAAACAAGAAATACTTGCACTGAAAAAAAAAAAAACTTAAAAAGGGAGAGTAAAAATTAAAGAATAAATAAGAATAGTAACAAAATTCACAGAGAAATAACCTATTTCTTTACCATTTAAAATTTTTCAAGCAAGGAATTAATTTCTAACTCTTACTAAAGGAATTTAGGTGGTACTTGAAGGTAATTGTAAAAACAACTTTCTCTTTCCTGATGTTTTGTCAGGAGCATCAAAAAGCATTAATTTGATGCTTTGTTATGCATAGGTTCTACTCCACCTATCTCCTTTGCTTACTACTCTATGTCCACTGTCCAATTGACAGGGGCATGCGATTCATATTAGGCACTAACTAATCTCATTTAAATATTTCTGCAATTTTTGCATACACCAATGAAGAACTCTTACTTTTCTCCATTTCTTACCATAAGAACTACTCTAGCTCACAGTTTTTCTCTTTTTGCCTGCCCACCTTGTCTTGGTGCTTCCCTGTTTGATCCTCTGTGGCATGGTGAACTTCCTGTTTCCAAAGACTTGTGAGACTAGTTGAAAGAAGTTTTATTAAACTTCTTTCTTCATGACAGTCATTTCCACATCTGTGTGTCCTAGTATCTTATACCTAATTAAAGCAAATCTAAAATACCCTTAAAACAACAATAGTTATGAGTGTTATGTAAAAGTTATGTTATCCTTGCAGGTAGTACTATATGAAGTACTACATACATCAATTTTCACATGTATACTTACAAATAAGTTTGCATGGAATAATGAAATCAAAAAGGATAAATCTATACTTTATTTTTATTTTACATTATTAAAGCAAATGTGTGAAGACATCTCCATTGTGGAGAGAAATAACAGGAAGCTCTTCAGCATTTAATTATCTCCTCAATCCTCTCTTCCTTTAGGTTGATACTTGTACTGTACTTAAAATTCTCCAGTAACCATCTAATGTAGCAAAAATTACCTTAAATTCTCTCCATATCTACTACATCTACAACTATGTGTCCTTTTCTCATTTATATAAGGTCCACCTATTGACAGAGTTTCTCATTTTGTCCAAGACTAAATCCTGCATGTTTTCAAAATGCTTGATTTGTAACTCTCATGTAGCTTTTAATATGTCCTTGTAAAATGTTCTTTAAAATAAGAAAAAACATTAAGCCTCACATATAGAAAAATATATGGCAAATATTATCAAATTTTATGTGTCATGGATATAAAATACGTTTTCATTATAATTATACTTTGAATTTCACTGATGGTTAAGGGATCTCAGCATGTTTATGTGTCTTCTAGGAAATGCTTGTTCATTATTTTTACTCATTATTTTTGTTTGTTTGTATTTCTTCTTTATGGTTCCCATTATTCGTAGATCTTCATTATATATTTTTGATACTTTTCTTTTTTTAGTTTAAATATATGGGAGATATTATGTTTTGGTTTGTGGCTTATTTGCCACACTTGCCTATCAGAAGTTTTTAATGTACATAAAGAACAAAAATCTTTCTTTTTTATGATTTCTACTATTTATGTTTCATTTTAGAAGTTTTTCATACTCTGTTAAAATATGTGCCTTAAGTTCATAAAACTATTTGCCCTTTTTTCACATTTAAGTCTGAAATCCACTTGTTTGATTTTTGGTATGGCTCCAAATAAGAATTCATTGATATTATAAACAACCAATTATTTAGCACCTTTATGGATTAATTCATTCTTGTGATGCTAATTTTAGCCAGCATCATTGTCATGTAATCGTCTTCATAAATACATGAGCCTGTGCCTGGGGTTTATTCTGTCAATGTGTATGCCAATTCCTTTACCAATATTTCACTTTCTTAGTAATTATAGAGTCATCAATTTTTTTGTAATATGGATATGTTTACTTATTCAAATTATGTAGGTTTGTTATAGATATTTGAATCTTACTATTCTTTCATATACTTTATAAAATATCATCTTGTCATGGTTTTATAAATTTCCTAAGTTTTTTTTAGGCATGGACTTCTTGTAATATCATTACATTTACTAAGGTCATATATATATTTTTGTAAAGTTTTATAAATTTTCCATAAAGAAGTATTACATTTTTTAAGAATGACTTCAATATATTTTATTTTTTTGCTGTAGTAACATGTTTAACTTTAATATACTAAAAATTTGTGACTTCTAGTGTATATTAGACTGATATGACAGTCTTGATAAATCTTATTGATACTAATATTTTTTCTAAATGTGTTTCTTTTGTATGGAGATAATTTTATCATCTTAGTATAAAGACATTTATTTCAACTTAAAATATTTATTCTTGTTTGATGAATGGGATGTCTGGTAAAATATAAAATAAAAACATCCTTGCCTCACTCTGTTTTCCTGCTATTGCATTTAACGTTTAAAAAAATACATTACATTTGCCATAATTTTTAAGTTGTATTTTTTTATCAGATTAAGTAATTTCTCTTTCAATCCTAATTGTCTAAGAGTTTTAAAAAATCAGGCATAAAGCTGGAACTTTTTCAAACTTTGCCCCTCAGAGAAGTTTTTAAAATTTGTTTAAGTAACGTGAAATTGTATTTATAGATTTTCTAATATTGATAGAAGAGATCTGTATTTGAAATAAATTAAATTTTTTATAATGTGTATTATCATCTTCATATACATTTCTTTATCTTGTGCTATTTTGTTAAGGATTTTTGTATATTTTTATGAGTCAGAATGATTTCTAAAGTTCTTTCGACTTTTTTTATACTTTATGATGTTTGTGATCATTTATTTTAAATATATAATTAATTTGTTTCTTTATATAGCTGTTTATAAAGGTAATAATTCATAAATATATGAAATGGAAAATCAAGTGGTCCAAACTAGCTAAGACAATCTTGAAACATCTTGAAAAAGAAGAGCAAATTTGGAAGATTCACACTTCCTGAGTTCAAAACTTACTACAAAACTACAATAGTTAAAACGATGTTCTGGCAGGGCCTGGTGGCTCACACTTGTAATCCCAGCACTTTGAGAGGCCAAGGTGGGTGGGCCATTTGAGGTCAAGAGTTTGAGACAAGACTGACCAACATGGTGAAACCCCTCACTACTAAAAATACAAAAAATTAGCCAGGTGTGGTAGCACATGCCTGTAGTCCCAGGTACTTAGGAGGCTGAGTCAAGAGAATTGATTGAACCCGGGACGCAGAGGTTGCAGTGAGCTGAGATCATGCCCGTGCACTCCAGCTTGAGCAACAGAGCGAGAGACTCCGTCTCAAAAAACAAACAAACAAGCAAACAAGAAACAATGTTCTACTGGCATAAGGATGAGCACATAGACCAGTGGAATAGATCTGAGAGTCCATAAGTAAACTCATGTATCTATGGCCAATTGATTTTCAACAACATTGTCAAGACCCTTCAATGGGGAAAGAACAGTCTTTTTAAGTAATGATGATGGGACAACTGGAAGTCCACATGCCAAGCAATGAAGCTGGAACCTACCTCAAACCATATTCAAAATTAATTCAAAATACATTAACAATCTAATAATATGATCTCTTACCATAAAGTCTTAGAGGAAAATGTAAGAGTAAATCATGAATTTGGCAACTGACAGATAATGACACCAGAGCATCAACAAGAGAAAAAAAAACAGATAAGTTGATAAAAATGATTACAATATAATCGATAAATTATATTAAAAACTTCTGTGTGTCAAGGAATGTTATGAAGATAATAAACAGGAAACCTACAGAATGGAAGAAAATATTGTTTAATCATAGATTATATATATCAGATAAAATTGATGAGCTATCCAGAACATAAAAAGAACTGCCACACCTCAACAGAAAACAAAAATGCAATGAAAACAGTTGACAAAAGACTTGAATAGACATTTCTCAAAAAAAGATATACAACTATCAGCAATCACACGAAAAGATGCTCATGATTGTTTGTGATTAAGGAAATGTAAACCAAAATGACAATGAGATACCACTTTGTATCTACTTAAATGTCAATAGTTTAAAACATGGGAAATGAGTATTGATAATGATGTAGAAAAACTGGAACCTTCATACACTGCTGTGGGAATGTAAATTCATGTGGCCATTGTGGAAAGCGTTTTGTAGTTCCTCGAAAAGATAAACATAGAATTATCATATCGTTCAACAATTCTTCATCTAGGTATATATTCAAAATACCAGGGCACAATTCTAAAACAAATACTCGACACAAATGTTCATGGCAGCAGTATTCACAATAGCCACAAGGCAGAAACAACCCATATGTTCATCCACAGATGATTGGAGAAACAAATTGTGGAATATACTTACAATATAATATTATTCAGCCACAAAAGGAAGTGCCAATACATGCTACAGTGTAGATGTTACTATGTTAACATATTAGGTGAAAGAAGTCAGACATAAATTTCACATTTTGTGTGATTCTATTTCTACAAAATATCCAGAATAGGTAATTCTATAGATATTGAAAGCAGATTGGTGATTGTTAGTGGATGGGGAGAGGGGGAAATGCAGAGTGATGGATTAATGGTATGGAATTTCCTTTGAGGGATAAAAATGTTTTGTAACTTGATACAGGTGGTAGTTGCACAATGTCATGAGTGTTCCAAATGTGACTGAATTGTACAGTATAAAATGGTTAATCTTGTGTTATGTAAATTTTACTTGTAAATTCCAACCCAATGTTTTTTTAAATTCGTCAATTTAACTTCTACACAGTTTCTCTCTCTCTCTCTCTCTCTCTCTCTCTCTTTCTCTCTCCAGGTGAAGCTAAGAATAAGACAGAAACATTTTCTTGACATCTTTAGTTTAGTAGTTTGCTTATTAGTTTTTCCTTTCCTAGATCACTCATTGTGGATTCTGTTTTATAGTGATCCCAGATTTATACTGATTTTGCCATTTGGGCAGGTGCTCAGTTTTTGCTTTTATTCCTGCAACCAGCTTGTTATATTGAGAGCTTTAGGCAACTAAGTATTATGTTTTCCTCAGGGAAAATGCCAGTTTCAGGATTCATCTATTTAGGTTTTGACCTTTAGGATTTTTTAAAACGTTATTGCCACCATAGTTCTGATATATCTGATGTATTTTATACAGCATTTCAGGTGTTTTGTACCAAACTTTCCCCCGCCCAGATGTTCTAGGCTACCAGATTGCCAGAAATCGTCATACTGCCATGCCAGTTACTTTTTCTTCATCCATTAATGCTATGTTACTTCCAGGATCATGGTGAATTTATATGGCAAAATCCAATGGACAACTTTCCTCCCTGCTCTTATTTGACCTTCCTCTGATATCTGAAGATTTGTCTGCTCTTTTCTCATCTTTAAGAGCTCAACTCTCTCCAACGTTTCCTTCCATATGCATGAATACTGACTCTTTACTGTAGTTGAGCATTTGAATTAATTTGTTTGCTTTCTATGCTGATGATTTTCAACTGTGGCTATACATTATAATCACTTTGTAACATTTGAAAAAGATAATTCTGAATAAATAATAGTGGCCTATTAGATCACAATTTATTTATATTTTAATCTGTAAGTTGCTTTTGATTGGCAGATCTACTATATTATACATATTTTCAGTTTGATGATACTTATTCCTGAGTAATGTTTAGCTCTACATTTACCTCAAATTCAATAAATGACATACTGATCTAAAATATTTTCACCAACTATTACTCCTCCTGTATTGCCTGTTTCAGTAATTAGCAACATTGTTCATTCTGTTATCTGCCAAATATTTGGGGATTTTATATACTTCTCGTTTTCATTTATTAAATATACTTTATAAGCATCATTGGACAGCATGAAGCAATGAGTCATTTTCTGAAGACAGGGATATAATAATTCATAGAACTTAAACATTCCATGCTCATGGATAGGAAGATCAATATTGTGGAAATGGCCATACTTCCCAAATCAATTTATAGATTCAATGCTATTTCTATTAAACTACCATTGACATTCTTATAAATAAAATAAATAACTTAAAAATTATGTGGGATCAAAAAAAGAGCTTGTATAGCCAGGACAATCCTAAGCAAAAAGAACAAAGTTGGAGGCATTACACTACCCAACTTCAAACTATACTACAAGGCTACAGTAACCAATACAGCATAGTACTGGTACAAAAACTGATACATAGACCAATGGAACAGCATAGAGAACCCAGAAATAAGGCCACACACCCACAACTACCTGATCTTTGACAAACTTGACAAAAACAAGCAATGGGGAAAGGATTCCCTATTCAATAAATGGTGCTGGGAGAACTGGCTAGCCATATGCAGAAAATTGAAACTGGATCTCTTCTCACACTTTATTCAAAACTTAACTTAAGATGGCTTAAAGACTTAAATGTAAAACCCAAAGCCATAAAAACCATAGAAGAAAATCTAGGAAATACCATTCAGGACATAGGCATGGGCAAAGGTTTTATGATGAAATAACCAAAAGCATGAAGGACTGTTGAATTTTGTCAAAGGCCTTTTCTGCATCTATTGAGATAATCATGTGGTTTTTGTCGTTGGTTCTGTTTATATGCTGGAATACATTTATTGATTTGTGTATGTTGAACCAGCCTTGCATCCCAGGAATGAAGCCCACTTGATCATGGTGGATAAGCTTTTTGATGTGCTGCTGGACTCGGTTTCCCAGTATTTTATTGAGGATTTTTGCATCGATGTTCATCAAGGATATTGGTCTAAAATTCTCCTTTTTTGTTGTGTCTCTGCCAGGCTTTGGTACCAGGATGATGCTGGCCTCATAAAATGAGTTAGGGAGGATTCCCTCTTTTTCTATTGTATGGAATAGTTTCAGAAGGAATGGTACCAGTTCCTCCTTGTACCTCTGGTAAAATTCTGCTGTGAATCCATCTGGTCCTGGACTGCTTTTGGTTGGTAAGCTATTAATTATTGCCTCAACTTCAGAGCCTGTTATTGGTCTATTCAGAGATTCAACTTCTTCCTGGTTTAGTCTTGGGAGGGTGTATGTGTCCAGGAATTTATCCATTTCTTCTAGATTTTCTAGTTTATTTGCGTAGAGGTGTTTATAGTATTCTCTGATGGTAGTTTGTATTTCTGTGGGATCAGTGGTGATATCCCTTTTATCATTTTTTATTGCATCTATTTGATTCTTCTCTCTTTTCTTCTTTATTAGTCTTGCTAGCAGTCTATCAATTTTGTTGATCTTTTCAAAAAACCAGCTCCTGGATTCATTGATTTTTTGAAGGGTTTTTTGTGTCTCTATTTCCTTCAGTTCTGCTCTGATCTTAGTTATTTATTGCCTTCTGGAAGCTTTTGAATGTGTTTGCTCTTGCTTTTCTAGTGCTTTTAATTGTGATGTTAGGATATCAATTTTAGATATTTCCTGCTTTCTCTTGTGGGCATTTAGTACTATAAATTTCCCTCTACACACTGCTTTGAATGTGTCCCAGAGATTCTGGTATGTTGTGACTTTGTTCTCATTGGTTTCAAAGAACATCTTTATTTCTACCTTCATTTTGTTACTTATCCAGTAGTCATTCAGGAGCAGGTTGTTCAGTTTCCATGTAGTTGAGTGGTTTTGAATGAGTTTCTTAATGCTGAGTTCTAGCTTGATTGCACTGTGGTCTGAGAGACAGTTTGTTATAATTTCTGTTCTTTTACATTTGCTGAGGAGTGCTTTACTTACAACCACGTGGTCAGTTTTGGAATACGTGTGGTGTGGTGCTGAAAAGAATGTATATTCTGTTGATTTGGGGTGGCGTTCTGTAGATGTCTATTAGGTCCCCTTGCTGCAGAGCTGACTCCAATTCCTGGATATCCTTGTTAACTTTCTGTCTCATTGATCTGTCTAATGTTGACAGTGGGGTGTTAAAGTCTCTGATTACTATTGTGTGGGAGTCTAAGTCTCTTTGTAGGTCTCTAAGGACTTGCTTTATGAATCTGGGTGCTCCTGTATTGGGTGCATATATATTTAGGATAGTTAGCTGTTCTTGTTGAACTGATCCCTTTATCATTATGTAATGGCCTTCTTTGTCTCTTCTGATCTTTGTTGGTTTAAAGTCTGTTTTATCAGAGACTAGGATTGCAACCCCTGCCTTTTTTTGTTCTCCATTTGCTTGGTAGATCTTCCTCCATCCCTTTTATTTTGAGCCTATGTGTGTCTCTGCATGTGAGATGGGATTCCTGAATACAGCACACTGATGGCTCTTGACTCTTTATCCAGTTTGCCAGTCTGTGTCTTTTAATTGGAGCATTTAGCCCATTTACATTTACGTTTAATATTGTTATGTGTGAATTTGATCCTGTCATTATGATGTTAGCTGGTTATTTTGCTCATTAGTTGATGTAGTTTCTTCCTAGTCTTGATGGTCTTTACAATTTGGCATGTTTTTGCAGTGGCTGGTACCAGTTGTTCCTTTCCATGTTTAGTGCTTCCTTCAGGAGCTCTTTTAGGGCAGGCCTGGTGGTGACAAAATCTCTCAGCATTTGCTTGTCTGTAAAGGATTTTATTTCTCCTTCAGTCATGAAGCTTAGTTTGGCTGGATATGAAATTCTGGGTTGAAAATTCTTTTCTTTAAGAATGTTGAGTATTGGTCCCCACTCTCTTCTGGCTTGTAGAGTTCCTGCCAAGAGATCAGCTGTTAGTCTGATGGGCTTCCCTTTGTGGGTAACCCGACCTTTCTCTCTGGCTGCCCTTAACATTTTTTCCTTCATTTCAACTTTGGTGAATCTGACAATTATGTGTCTTGGAGTTGCTCTTCTCGAGGAGTATCTTTGTGGCGTTCTCTGTATTTTCTGAATCTGAATGTTGGCCTGCCTTGCTAGATTGGGGAAGTTCTCCTGGATAATATCCTGCAGAGTGTTTTCCAACTTGATTCCATTCTCCCCGTCACTTTCAGGTACACCAATCAGAGGTACATTTGGTCTTTTCACATAGTCCCATATTTCAACAAGCCTTCATACTAAAAACTCTCAATAAATTAGGTATTGATGGGACATATCTCAAAATAATAAGAGCTATCTATGACAAACCCACAGCCAATATCATATTGAATGGGCAAAAACTGGAAGCATTCCCTTTGAAAACTGGCACAAGACAGCGATGACCTCTCTCACCACTCCTACTCAACATAGCATTGGAAGTTCTGGCCAGGGCAATCAGGCAGGAGAAGGAAATAAAGGGTATTCACTTAGGAAAACAGGAAGTCAAATTGTCCCTGTTTGCAGATGACATGATTGTATATCTAGAAAACCTCATCGTCTCAGCCCAAAATCCCCTTAAGCTGATAGGCAACTTCAGCAAAGTCTCAGGATACAAAATCAATGTGCAAAAATCACAAACATTCTCACACATCAATAACAGACAAACAGAGAGCCAAATCATGAGTGAACTCCCATTCACAATTGCTTCAAAGAGAATAAAATACCTAGAAATCCAACTTACAATGGATGTGAAGGACCTCTTCAGGGAGAACTGCAAACCACTGCTCAATGAAATAAAAGAGGATACAAACAAATGGAAGAATATTCCATGCTCATGGGTAGAAAGAATCAGTATCATGAAAATGGCCATATTGCCCAAGGTAATTTATAGATTCAATGCCATCCCCATCAAGCTACCAATGACTTTCTTCACAGAATTGGAAAAAAACTATTTTAAAGTTCATATGGAACCAAAAAAGAGCCCGCATCGCCAAGTCAATCCTAAGCCAAAAGAACAAAGTTGGAGGCATCATGCTACCTGACTTCATACCATGCTACAAGGCTACAGTAACCAAAACAGCATGGTACTGGTACCAAAATAGAGATATAGACCAATGGAACAGAACAGAGCCCTCAGAAATAATGCCACATATCTACAACCATCTGATCTTTGACAAACCTGACAAAAACAAGAAATGGGGAAAGGATTCCCTATTTAATAAATAGTGCTGGGAAAACTGGCTAGCCACATGTAGAAAGCTGAAACTTGATCCCTTCCTTACACCTTATAAAAAATCAATTCAAGATGGATTAAAGACTTACATGTTAGACCTAAAACCATAAAAACCCTAGAAGAAAACTTAGGCAATACCATTCAGGATATAGGCATGGACAAGGACTTCATGTCTAAAACACCAAAAGCAATGGCAACCAAAGCCAAAATTGACAAATGGGATCTAATTAAACTAAAGAGCTTCTGCACAGCAAAGAAACTACCATCAGAGTGAACAGGCAACCTACAGAATGGGAGAAAAGTTTTGCAATCTACTCATCTGACAAAGGGCTAATATCCAGAATCTACAATGAACTCAAACAAATTTACAAGAAAAAAACAACCAACCCCATCAAAAAGTGGGCGAAGGATATGAACAGACACTTCTCAGAAGAAGACATTTATGCAGCCAACAGACACATGAAAGAATGCTCATCATCACTGGCCATCAGAGAAATGCAAATCAAAACCACAATGAGATACCATCTCACACCAGTTAGAATGGCAATCATTAAGAAGTCAGGAAACAACAGTTGCTGGAAAGGATGTAGAGAAATAGGAACACTTTTACACTGTTGGTGGGACTGTAAACTAGTTCAACCATTGTGGAAGTCAGTGTGGCGATTCCTCAGGGGTCTAGAACTAGAAATACCATTTGACCCAGCCATCCTATTACTGGATATATACCCAAAGGATTATAAATCATGCTGCTATAAAGGCACATGCACACATATGTTTATTGCGGCACTATTCACAATAGCAAAGACTTGGAACCAACCCAAATGTACAACAATAATAGACTGGATTAAGAAAATGTGGCACATATACACCATGGAATACTATGCAGCCATAAAAAATGATGAGTTCATGTCCTTTGTAGGGACATGGATGAAGCTTGAAACCATCATTCTCAGCAAACTATCGCAAAGACAAAAAACCAAACACTGCATGTTCTCACTCAAAGATGGGAATTGAACAATGAGAACACATGGACACAGGAAGGGGAACATCACCCACTCGGGCCTGTTGTGGGGTGAGGGGAGGGGGGATAGTATTAGGAGATATACCTAATGTTAAATGACGAGTTAATGGGTGCAGCACACCAACATGGCACATGTATATATATGTAACAAACCTGCACGTTGTGCACATGTACCCTAAAACTTAAATTATAATAATAATAAAAAAAGAAATAACTAAAAGCAATTGCAACCAAAGCAAAATTGACAGATGGGATCTAATTAAACTGAAGAGCTTCTGCACAGCAAAAGAAACTATCATCAGAGCAGACAGACAACCAAAGAATGGGAGAAAATTTTTGCAATCTACCCGTCTGACAAAGGTCTTAAGCAAGGAGCTTCAACAAATTTACCAGAAAAAAAAGTGAGTAAAGGATATGAACAGAAACTTCTCAAAAAAGGACATACATGCGGCCAAGAAGGATATGAGAAAAACTTAACATCACTGATCATTAAAGAAATGAAAATCAAAACCACAACGAGATACCATCTCACACCAATCAGAATGGCAATTATTAAAAAGTTAAGAAACAACACATGCTGGCGAGGTTTCAGAGAAATCAGAACACTTTTACACTGTTGGTGGGAATGTAAATTAGTTAAACCATTGTGGAAGACAGTGTAGTGCTTCCTCAAAGATTTAGAACCAGAAATACCATTTGACCTAGCAATCTCATTACTGTATATATACCCAAAGGAATATAAATCATTCTGTTATAAAGATACATGCACACATATGTTCACTGCAGCTCTATTCACAATCATAAAGACATGGAATCAACCCAAATGCCTGTCAATGATAGACTGGATAAAGAAAATATGGTACATATACACCATGGAATGCTATGCAGCCATAAAAAGGAAAAAGATCATGTTCTTTGCAGGGACATGGATGGAGCTGGAAGCCACCAACCTCAGCAAACTAACACAGGAACAGAAAACCAAACACCACATGCTCTTACTTATAAGTGGGAGCTGAACAACGAGAACACATGGACACAGGGAGGAGAACAACACACACTGGTGCCTGTTGGGGGAGGCTGGTGGTGGGAAGAGGATTAGGGAGAAGAGCTAATGCATGCTGGGCTTAGTACCTTGGTGATGGGCTGATAGGTGCAGCAATCCACTATGGCATATGCTTACCTATGTAAGAAACCTGCACATCCTGTACATGTAACCTGGAACACACACACACACACACACACACAAATTAAAAAAATAAAATTCATAGAACTTAAGAATTAATAATAAAAGAGGATACCCAGTTTAAAGCTACCAAGTAAATGACATACACTGTCAGGATAGCCAAGCATAAAACTAGTAGTCTATGTCCACAGGTAGACAAGGTTTACTGGGCATAGAACAGAATGACTCTGAGCTAATGAGAAAAGGTTTACCAACACATCAATTACTTTTGTGATTGTATTCAGGAGTATGACCTGAAAATTTAAGAATATGGTCAAGGAGAGGCCAACTCTTCCTACTCAAAACCCCACCCACTAAATTAAGCTAGAATTTGTCAGAATTTGCCTAATATAAAACATAACTTTTTATTTCCAAATTTGCAGTTAGGCTTACACCACTGTTGTGCCATCTAATGCAGATTCCAGGATACCAGGTCTCTGAGCACATGGTAGTATATCAAGAGATGAGGCAGAAATTTCTTCCACAAGAATCCATCATCCCCGTAGGGAGTCTCTTTGTAGATTGGAAGGTTTATAAAAGAAAATGAAGTTTTGTTTAATGAGATTGAATGAAATAAGATGTGTCTGTGGATTCTCACGATGAGATAAGGATGCAGAGACCGGGTACAGAGGGCATGGGATTTATTACATCATTCTACTTTAGGGCTCCAGCTAGTTGTCCCCCGTTTCTAGCATAGTGGGATGTTTTTCACCTGCAGACCAGTGATCAGCCTCTTCTATCCAACATCATAGTGTCTGGTTCAGTTTGTGGTTTTCATACGGATTCCCTAGCAATTCCTGCTGCTTGAGAGTTGATAATTGTGAGGGATCAGAGGTGCATGAGAAAGTAACTGTGAAGAAAATGTATTAGCCTGAATGAAAGGGCACAGAAATAATTATACTTCCCAACTGTAGCTTTTGCACTAAGCCTAAACACGTTTTTAGCTCAGTTCACCAGAGTGTCATTTCTAGTAAAAGCCAAGCTAACAATATAAAAGTATCTTTTATTTCCTTTTTTTATGTTTAGTTTCATCCTAGAGTATGTGGGGGCAGGTTTGTGATTCTGCCAAGACAAGATTAGAATACTCCTGTGTTCCTGAATACACTCATCAAAATACCCTGCAGTGGCACCCCAGTTTCTCTTAAATTCTCACATATAAGAAAAATAATCACCTGCACTTAATGACTAACAAAGACATAAGATTTGAGGTGAGTAAGGAATACAGAATGACCTCAATATGTTAGAGACAAAAGGAAGGGTTAATGGCAATGTCAACTATAGATATTACAGAACAGCAATGACTTGGGAGAGTGAGAAGAAATTTTGTGGCATAGGTTTGCTCCTCTATACAAAACTGTAAATGTTCATTTAACATTACTGACAATGTATGTCCGCTACCAGTTTCAGTGTTATCTATAATATTTTATCCTTGCTTTCAGGGGCAGAAACAAAGCTCTTCTCTTTATTTTATAATTTAATGTGTGGGATATGTTCAAGAACATTATAGATGACTTCTGTCACATCTGAGTATCAATTTAGTTCATCATCACTCTAAGAGTATTACAGTTTATGTACAGTAGACAGGTAGTAGATGAAACTGATCCTCCAAGAATGATAACAGGAGGACAGATAGAAATTGGATGTACTAAAAGGTGAAGGTTGGAACAAATTTTACTGTGTTTTTACAGGATTACAATTCAAAATAACTGGTGATCCAGCTAACTGGGTGCTCCTTTTTACAAATTATTATTAATTATTATTAATCCTCTCAATGTCAGAGGGATTGCTGTGTTGATTATATTTAAAATAAGTTTTAATAAAATTGGTCATGCATATATATCCTAAAATAAACTAAAGGATAAGCTCATTTTAAATTGTGCATTTGTTGCATTTGATTTGTTCAGTTACTGTAAGGATTACAAGTGTTAACCTTGTTAGGCTGTTATTAGCATTTAAATTAATGGTTTTCCATCAATAGAAAGCAGATAGCCTAGTTCTCGTGTTATTTGTAAAACAAACATTAAAATTAAGATATATCTGATCCAAATAGTTTTGAGCTAAATTTAAATATACATCAATGAAATATTGGCAAAAGTTGCTTCCAAATTTCTGGCACAAAATGTACTCCCATTTGTCATCTCTAAACCACAGCTTGTAAGCATTGAAGAATCCACAGGTTGAATCTAATATGCTGAAAAATTCCTTCTAGCTATTTACAATGCCTTCCTGTATAATTAAATGATAGTTATTCCCTCTTTGATTTTCAGATCAATTTTAAACATACTTTTTAAAATTTGGGGATAATTTTGGTTTTCTAGAAAAATTACAAAGATAGTACAGAGAATCACCATACTTTCAAATCCAAATCCTCCTATAATGAACATCTAATACCAATGTCAGAAACCTGTCGTAACTAATCAGCCTACATTGATGCATTATTGTTTACTTAAAGCCTACACTTTATTCAGATTTTCATAGTGTTACCTAATGTCCTTATTCTTTCCCAGGATCCAACTATATGTAGTCATCTTAAGTTTCTCTTGAGTGTGTCAGTGTCTCAGTTTTCTTATTTTTGATGACCTTCACAGTTTTCAGGAGAACTGGCTAGGTATTTTGTAGATTTGTCCATTGGGAGTTAACTGATGTTTGTCTCATGTATAGACTAGGGTTACATGTTTTGGGGAAGAAAACCACAGAGGTAAAGTGTCATTTTCATCACAACGTATATTGAAAGTAGATATTTTCAATATAATTTATTACAATCGGTGTTGACACTGATCCACTGGCTTAGGCAATGTTTGTCAGGTTTCTTCACTGTAAAGTTGTTCTTTCCTCTGCCTTTCCATACAATATTGTTTGGAAGGAAGTAACTATACATAGCCTCCTGTTAAGGAGTAGAGTTATAATACTCCTGGAGTGTGGAGTATCTACATAAAATATTTGGAATAATTTTGCATGAAAAATTGATCTAATCTCTTCCATGTATTTATTTAATCATTTATTTATAGCAGTATACATAATGGTGGTTTATTTAATAATCTGAGCATAACCTAATACTGCTTTATATATTGTGTTGCTCATATTGTTCTAGTTTAGGCCCCTGGGAGCTCTTTAATTTGGTATTTGTGTCCTTTGACATATACTCATCAATTTTTTTTGTTTGTATTTTCCATATTTGTTTGTAGTACTTCCTCTTTTTTGTATTTAAAGCTTTATATAATTTCGACATTTATTTTAGATTCAACCAGTACATAGGTAGGTAAGTTGCATGGGTGTACTGCATGATGCTAAGGTTTGAGATATAAATGATCCTGTCAACCAGAGAGTAAGCATAGTACCCATAGTTTTTCAACCCTTTTCTCCCTCCCTCTCTCCCCCACTGATAGAAGTCCTCAGTGTTTATTCTTGCCATATTTATGTCCATGAGTACCCCATGTATAACACTCACTTATAAGTGAGAACATGTGATATTTGGTTTTCTGTTCCTGGATTAATTCAATTAGGATAATGGCCTTCAGTAGCATCCATGTTGCTGCAAAGTATGTGATTTCATTCTTTTTATGGCTGTATAGTATTCCTTGGTGTATAAGTACCACATTTTTTAAATCCAGTACACCATTGATGGGCACCTAGATTGATTCTGTGTCTTTGCTATTGTGAATAGTGTTTTTAGCACTTCCTTTATTTTGGCAACTTACTTCAAGATCCTCTTGCATGTTCCCTGCCCCAGTCCTAGAATCAGCTATTCTGGAAGCCATGGTTCAATTTATTGGAGGATTCTATTAGAATTTAGTAGACTCATTGCTACCAGTAGTAAACTTTTTGCTGAAATAAATGCCAGAAAATAAATTATTTCTATGTGTATCTATGTCTGTAGGTATATAAAACATCTGTTATACCTTCTCTCCTCATTGAATTATTCAATTCAAGTTAATTACAAATGCTGTGTGCCCCATAAAAAGTCACTTAGGTGGAATTACAGCCCATTTCTTTGTGTGTGAGGAAAAATGAACTATAACTTACTATGATATTGCAGTGGTAATTGAAAGGAAAGCAATAAGTGAACACTTAAGCCACTCTTGGAATGGAGAGAAGATGTCTTGAGAAACCACATTCACATTTGTATTCGTTTTCTATTGCTGTATATAAAACTAATATAAATTTAGTGGCTTAAGACATACTAATTTGTTATCTTATAGTATTTCTAGATTAGAAATCCAGTCACAAATTAATGGGCTCTCTGCTCAGGATCTCACAGTAGTAACACAAATGTATTGGCCAGGTTGTGTTCTCACGTAAGGTTTGAGATTTTCTTTCTAAGCTCATGTGGTTTGACTAAATTCAATACTTATTAGTTATAGGACAGAGGTTCCATTTAATTACCAACTATCATCTTCATGCTTCTCTGAGCTTCTAGAGGCCACTCACATTCCTTACCATATAATCCCCTCCAGTTTCAAAGTTATCAAAGAAGAATCTTCCTCATGTTGAGTTTCTCTCATGCTGTATATTTCTTTTTCCAGGAAGATCCTGCCTCTTAAAGTTTCACCTAATTAGATTCTGTCCATTGAAGATAATCTCCTTCTCTTAAAGTCACCTGTGCCATATCAAAAAACCTAAGCATAGGAGTAAAATCTGTCATATTCTCAAGTCCCACGCAATAAACAGGTGGGAAGACAGGGGGCAGTAACACTGGAGACCATCTTAGAATTGTGCCTACCATAGATCTGTATTTTTATAATTTAGTAGAACATTCTAAGTTGCAGATATAAAGAGAGCAGGCACTAGGCAGAAGATAGAGGTAAGCAAGACATATGAAGTGTAAATACAAGTAATTCAGGATTGATGAGGTAGAAGACTTCCAGTCTGGCCTTTGGGAGATGACACTATATAAGTAATATGGCATGAATTAATGAGGACCTCATTCCATGCTAAGAAGACTTCAATTTTTCTGTAGTTTGTAGAGAATTTTAATCAAGGAGTAACAAGTAAAATTTCTTATAGTGATGAAACACAGAGACAACAGCACAAGTGGTAATTCCGCATATTACAAAGCTGGTGTCAGAACCGTCCAGGCAAGAGTTGACAAAGGCATAAAATAAGAAAATGATAGTAGGAGAGAGGATAATTATTTACCCTCAAAAATGGGGTTAGGGTTCATAATGCCTCCAGTTGTGTAGGCCATAGTGAGATTATCCAGGAAGACTCATGATAAAATGACCCAGGAGAGGGGCTCTTTGGGTCTGTCAGGAGAATGCAGAGTTGTCAATTATGAAGCACAATATATAAGTGAAGGTTTCTGGGAAATAAGGCTAGAAATATGGCATTGATCATCCTGTAAAGTATCTTTAATGGAAACATGCTGGAAGAGTAATCATGCATTTGCATTTGAGATTATTGAAGAAATCTAATGTAATTTTTAAACAAGAAAAAAATAAGAAACCAGAATGCCAAAGACTAGAAAGTGAAAACTTTAACAATTGCACAGCTTTAATAATTGCACAGTGGCAAAATTCATTTGACTTAGGCATAGGATGACCATGATTTAAGTGTTTAGTATTCTATTAATACTTAGTGAGGGAGTAATCTTGCTCCAATTGCCCAAGAACAATAACCATGCAACAGTTTCATGTCATGATGTTTTGCACATACTCAATTCTGGTAAGAAATAATAAGAAATAGGTCATATTTTGTCTTTGAAACTGTCCACCTCCCTCCCCAGTCCATTTATACCTAACTTGGAGCCAATATGATGGCTGGGGACAGACAAAGGAGAGCTAAATAGAAAAGAAAAGCCAATTGTATAGAGTCATATAATGGAGTAGAAAACTCTAATCTACTTCATTTCTTCTTTTTCTGTTCCCCTGACTCTGGAGTAAGCTAGGGATTAAGCAAACAGTTGCCAAAAAGACTTCTTGCTATTTTAAATGACAGGTTTCTATTGGACAACCATCATTTCAAAACTGAAACAAATGTTGTCACTTATTAGAATGGAAAATACATGCACATAAAAATGCATTTCTATTTTTCATCTGGGACTAAGATTTCTTAGAATACATAAGCATCTTTAAGTTGTATGCAGACTGCAGAGATGATTACACATCACACTGTCATTTAGAATTAGCTTTGTGTACATAGATAGGAAAAAGAAGTGGGCATAAGACAACTATCCATTTTATTTAATCAGTCTAGAAAATTTGATTTTCTTTGTTTTGACATTGTTTGGCTATCGAGATGGATCTTTTTAAATGATAGTAGTCAAATTTCTATGTCACTTTATGTTTTGATTTAGCCTGAGCCAAGAAAATGTTTTTATCCTCTTTACTTCTAAGATATTTGTTTAGGAACCTGGGTAAAGACAGAATTGCAATTGAAGGGCACAGCAAGGTATATAGAGAACGAAGAAGATGTATGGACATTTCTAAGTTGACTTTATAATATACTATCAAATTATTTGATATTATATATCAAAATAGCTGCTAAATAAACAGCATATAAACTAATTAGTGGGGACCCATGACCAGCATAAGTACCAAAATTATATAAAATAATTCTTTTATCACCTCACAACTCCTTTAAGAGAACACTGACTTATGAATCTACTCACCTAAGGATGAGAGACAAAAGTGGGTCTCCTCTTTTGCTCTGGCATCTTCTAAATTGACTTCACCTTTGTTCTTGGTTAATAAAGTACTGTAGGTAAAAAAGTTATCTTGTTAAAATTTTAACAAATTCAGGAAATATAGTATAGATGAAGGGAACAATACAAAATTAAGCAATATTTTTATCTTCATAAAAATTATTTATACTTTGCAATTTATAAAGCTTGCTCACAAGCTTAGTTTTACTTGGTTGTAATAATGGAAATAGAATACATACAAAAACTGTTATTTTGGGGTATGAATATTGTAAAATTTGGAAGTAAAATCTTGAGAGTCTTGCTTCCTTTCAGAGTAAATAGATATGCAATTGAGCACTTGTTTCATAATCTCTGATCATCAAGATTCCAGGATCTTCCATTAACTTCCCAGTGTAATCTGTCCCTAGCTAGCAGCCTTATGTGGTCATTTCTTTTTGTAATTCTACCAACGTGTATCACTTTCATTTTATCACCTCTCTGGTAGTCCTTATGTATTCTCTAGCATACAAGAAAGTTGTGAAGGATTCTGTTTTAAATTTTATGCCTGAAATTTTGATTTCTGTGCTTTTGGCCCCAAAACATATTCTCTATTTCATAATTCCCCTCTTACAAAATGGAAGAGTTGCCTTTTAAAATTCTTTTCTGTGCCATGGTTTTGAAATTCTTTCAAATATGTAGGAAGTAGAACGAAATAAGGATAAATTGGCCAATCTCAATCTTCCTTGACTAAATGGAAGTTTTTTCCTGGATAGCGGCAGGGCCACACATAAGAGAGGATCAGAAAAAAAAAACAGATTAATATTTCATTATATTATCTCACTACAATGATTTTAAAGATAAGGTGAGTAAGTTTCATAGTAATTTAGAGACTTGTATATGATTATGATGATAGAAAACTGGAAAGAATAGCTTGAATTGCTCTCGGTAAAATCTCATGCAAGGATTTTTTGATGTCATAATCTAATTTGTCTTTCAGAGGAATACACTTAATTGGAGAAATATAAAATTCGTGCTCTCTTTTGAAGAAATAATGTTGATTAGATCAAGACTCAACAGTCTTTATAGGTGCTGACTGCCATGTCTTCTGCTATGGGAACATTGAGAAGGATGTAACTCACAGTCTGGACTGTTGCGGAAGTTGTTAAAGGTAACTGGTGTTTTGAGAGAAGGACAAGGAAGTTGGTTGAATAGAATTTCATAGACAATGGCACCCATATGCTAGAATTTGTAACTAATTTAATCATAGGGTACATTTAGGGTAGAAAAGTGGGAGAAGAATTGATAAAAGTTGCGGTAAATGAGGCTTGCATGTAAGTCATTAATAATCTTGTATCTCATTTATTGCAAAGACAAACTATTTATGATTCCAAGAGACAAATGCATTTAATCTGTGATTGGGAAAGATAACTATTGATGGTAGAATGTTAAAATAAAACTTCTTGGCAGGAAAGGCAGTTTGGAAGTAATTGGAGTATCTCAACAAGGAGCTAATGTTTTATACTTGAAATCATTCAAAAACAAGTGGTGTTATGAAGAGAAAGAAAAAATCACGATATATTTAGTAGAAAGAACCAACAGGGCCTAAAGACTGATAGTGTGAGATTTTGTGCATTGTGCATTAAAACATCTGATACCTGGCACACACAACCATTCAATAAATGTCCAATCACTCTTTCCTTGCAACCTGTGTTGGATTGCTTTTTACATGAATATAACTCATACCTGTCTGCCATGAAAGTTATGTCAATATAGCTTCTAAAGCAATTGGAGTATGATATGAAGATCTATCATTAAACATAATGAAAAAAAATTCAGGAATGTAAAATAGTGTTCATATGCACGTTTGACTACATAAGCACACGTTTACAAACATAGTTTTATACACTGACACCAATAAATGTGGGTGTTATAATGTCTCAAATGTAGACATTATATCTGTAGATTTACAAGGTCAGAAAACCATTATATCATCAAACCAGTGTGCAATTAATATTTGTAAAACAAATGAATGTAAAGTCTTGGTACTTTTTGCAGTTTTATATTTTGCAAGTTTAAAGCAGTAGGTTTTGAGGAATAAAACTCTAATACTAGCCACCAAATAAAAATTAATCAAGATCATTTATTAGTTACCACATCCACTCTACATTTTTTGCATTTGCTTTTTCCTCCAGATGCATGAGTTTTAATGGATTAAGATGGTAAGGAGTATCAATAGGATGAAGACAATTTTAAAAAATAGAAAGTAATAAGAGGAAAAGAGAGGAACAGCACTCCATTCAGAGTTAAACATAAACCACAAACTTCCCCATCCCCTACATGCAGTGTCTATTTCTAGTGTGCTTTCAAATGCTCCCTGCCTCTCTGTAAATAGTTATTATTCTCTCACTTGAGTTATTGTTCTCCACTCATAATATTGATGCAATTCAGAAATTCTATTTATGTCAACTTAATAAATGTATATCTCCAAATGACAGGGAAAACACCCCTCAGAAAGTTGTTTGCTGCTTTCTAGTTGGGGTACCATAATCAATTTTACTGGAAAATTTAACTACATCACTGTTAAACAATTTGCATGTTACTAAATCCTTTGCATGCTGAATATAAGCAACCATGTTGCTTTAATCACCCCCCATTTCAGTAAAAACTATATTTTCTGATAAATTACCTTGAGAAATCACATGCAGATATTTAGGATGTGCACTCCAATCATACAAAAGTTAAAAATATAAACAGAATTTAAGAATCAAAGAAATGCCAGGCGTGGTGGCTCACGCCTGTAATCCCAGCACTTTGGGAGACTAAGGTGGGCAGATCACCTGAGGTCGGGAGTTCGAGACCAGCCTGACCAATATGGAGAAACCGTCTCTCTACTAAAAATACAAAATTAGCTGGGCATGGTGGCGGGCGCCTATAATTCCAGCTACTCTGGAGGCTGAGGCAGGAGAATCGCTTGAACTCGGGGGGGCAGATGTTGCAATGAGCCAAGATCACGCCATTGCACTCTAGCCTGGTCAACAGGAGCAAAACTCTGTCTCAAAAAAATAAAATAAAATAAGTCAAAGAAGTTATACCATGTTATATAACGAAAAAATATTCCTCATGATTTTAATAAAATAATACAGAAAAGATGTTAGGATTAAGTAAAAATTTGTATTTCAAAGCAATGGTTCTCATCTGTTTGTCAAAATCATTTATAAAATATTTAAAAAAACAGATTATTGGAATCTCCTTTCCTCAACTATTTCCAGAGATTACACATAAGTGTAGGCAGAACCCCTGGTATCAGAATTTATAATTTCCTACATCACAGTTAATCACAGCCAACTTTGAACACTACTGTTTTCAAAAAGGCGCTTTTGCCACCGTGTAGACTAGAGATTAACCTTGTCTTCATACTAGAATGTTTGGAGAACTCTAAAATTACCAGTATTCAGTGGCATTCTAAATCAATTAAAATGGATACCAATACCTAGCATAATTCCAGCTCCAGTAAGGATCTCTTGGAATGGAACCCACACATTGGTATTTTTCAGGTCCTAGGGAATAACCTTATTAAACATAAGTGAAAATTCCATTTCAAAAATGTCGATATTTGAATGCTTTTTGTTGCATTATCTAAATTTAGTTTGTCTAGTAATCATCTTTGAACATAATGTTAAAGATGATTAATACAATGTATAATATGACTACTTAAAATATTTGACTTATAGATACATTGCTTTTAGTATTTGTTTTTTGACAGTTTACTTCATCTCTAACTACCCTGTCATTCATGGTCAAATTATTTCTGAAATACTAATTGCTTTTAAGACTCAATTTGTCATCTACTTTGGTTTCCTGTCACCCCTAAAAGCCTATATCAGTTTTAATAGGAAGAATTTAAAAGACATGGTTTAAAATTAATTTGAATTAACTTTAAATATAATTTCATATTTATTGTAATCTAGGAAAATGTAAATTTGAGTGACAATTTGATGTTAAGGCATTCCCTGACGTATCATGTAACTTTTTTGAGAAATAGATGAGGAAAATCATAGTTTTTTTCAGCAGTGGTAAAAATATAGATTTCAGCTGAACTGGGATAACTCTAGGCTTATCTCTGTTGTTTCCGGGGACACCTGCAAGTCTCGTACTAACTTTTGAACAAGATAAGAATGAGTGTGACAATTAATGATTTATACAGTTCTATTTAAAAGTCAGAAACTCCAGTGGTGGTACTCAGGGTTGGTTTGCTTATTGATGTCTTACACTTGGTATAATTGGTTAAACAACCTGGCTTGCTTCCATAATCAGCGTGGCATAAGTGGCTCTGCAGCGAATTACTGCCTTTACTGTCCTGAAACCATGACCCTTTGAACATATATTGGTGATTCATAATGAAGAGAGGAAGTCTGTCCTAAAAAAGGACTTAGAGGAACTACACCTGAAATTCTCTTCAACTCTCATGCTTGCCTGCCCTTCTTTCATGTGTGGAACTAGAACTGTATCTTTATTTTATTAAACCTGCCTTTAAGATTATTATGTAAGATTTTAGGAGTCTTTTTAGTGATCTGACTCCATGAACTCACTGCAGGTAGCTTTCATAAATATAATTCTGTACCCATGGTCTCCTCTGTGAAGCCATTTTGATTACCAGGGAGAACTATGTTCTCTTGTGTGTCCCCATAGGACCCACCTATGCATATCTGCATTTGAGCATTTGTTACATTATCCTGTAAATGTTGCTCAGGTGCCTATTTTCCTCTCTAGATTATAAATTCCTGGGGAAAAAAATGAGCATGATTTAATTATCTACTTATTCCTACCCACTTTTTCAAAAATGTCATTTTAAAATTTTGTTTATAAAACAGACCATGTAACATCAACCAAAAAAAATCAACTATACATTTTTATGCTCATAAAGGTCCAATTCTCTTTACCCTTCAAGTCCTAAGCACTTAACAAATGTCTTTATCTAAGATATTAGACATATTATTTGATTATGAATTCAATCAAAGAATGGCCAAATGTATGATTTTTAGAAAAGTATATACATGGCTTCCAGTTACCTGAGAAGGAACAAAAACATTATATTTGCAGAACTTTAGTCCACTGAATTTGAAAACTAAAACAAAAAATATTGATACACAAGTCCTATTTATGTCACCTGTGATCTTAAATGGTAGGGTGATAACTGAAAGCAGGTAAGAGGGAACTGAGGCAAACTGAATAACATTGAATAAGATAAGCCAGATTCCAGATTTTTCAAATATTGCTAGAAAACTGTCATAGATAATCCAATTATATCTTTTATTTCTTGTACATATTAAGATTTTGTTTAAAAACTGTTTTCATATTCTAGGAATTAAAATTTCATATTCTAGAAATTAAAAAAAAATCAGTCCTGAAACATACTGCAATCAGTTAAGGCAAACAGACATTCCCAAACAACAAAAATATCAACACTCTAGAACTCTGACTTACTCCCACTAAAGAATTTTAAGAAACTGATTAATGGAATGGAATTGACACCATTTGTGGACATACATTTTGAGGAAGCTAGCACAGTTCTATATTCTCCATAGAGGCAGAAATACTCTATTGCTGATTTCTGTGGTGATTCTGGCAAGCTATTTAGTGTCTCTAGTCTTTATATCAAGTAGATGTTCAATAAAGGACCGAAATTACATGAAAAATAGTTCTATATGTTGTCAAATTTTTCAGATATGGTTTATTGCTTTCCCCTGCAGCTTTTGAGCTATAATTAACACATAATTATACATAATTGAAATATACAATTGTATGTTTGGTTCAGTGAAATCTAGATAATGAACATAGCCATATCTCCAGATATTTCCCGATGACCATTTGTGTAACTGTATGAAATAGTAAAATCACAATTATTTTCCCTAAAAATGAAATTATTGTTAAAATCCAAGTGATTTTAATGGCAAGTATCTTGCTCTTCACATTAAGCCACCACTTAACTGTATTGTAGCTCACCACATTATAGTTAAATGTTACAATTCACTAAAGATTGTATTAGAATTCTTACCCCATCCATCCCAGTCTGAGTGCGTGTATGTATGTATGTGTGTGTATTGACACTGGGTAATATCACCGTTATTACAATCTTTCTTAATAGAGTGCATATTGGGCATATATACTAAGATTTTGAGTGTCTATTTCTTTACTTGCTAAACACAGCACTGAAAACTTCACCAATGTTATCAAACAGACTGCAGACTGTCTCAAGTAGCATTCTGTAATAAAACACTTCACCTACCTAGAGAACTGAGTTTCCTTCCCGCCTCTTTCCCCCCTTCTTTGCCTCCCTCTCTTTCTCCCTCTTTCTCTTTCTACCCTTCTCTCTCCTTCTCTCTCTGTCTCTCCTTCTCCCTCTTTCTCTTTCTACCCTTCTCTCTCTCTCTCCCTCTCTCTCTCTCTCCTTCTCTCTCTTTCTTCCTATCATTTATTATTCTATTTGTATCAAAAAGGAAAATAAAACATGTCCCTTTTGGTTAGACTCTTACTCTTCAACCTTCACATTATGAAATCCTTAGCTTACATAGATTTGGCACATATATATATACACACACATACATAAGATATATGTGTGTATATATGTATGTTATATGTATGTGTATATGTTGTATGTGTATATTATATATATACATACAGAAGATATATATATATATATCTTATGCTATCTCTAAATTTGCAGTTTCATTTCTTAAAATTCAAAAAAGTAGTTGGAGTTTCAGCAGAAAATTGTAGTACATGTGGAGTACTTGTGACACTGGGGAAGAGGAAAGCAGCATAAAAATTATGTTTCTGTTTCTCTTTAATGAAGTTCCAGGTTGATTCTGGTAATTCTGGCAAGGTATTTAGAGTCTGTAGCCTGGATATCAAGTAGATGTTCAATAAATGACTGAAATTACATGAAGAATAGTTCTATATGTTGTCAAATTTTTCAGATATGATTTATTAGCAAGCATATAGTGTTTAATTTAATATGTAACCCACCATTCCAGATACTGACATATACTTTTTAGGTAAAATAACATTGCCACACTTTCATAGGTGTTAATGTTATGTAAGGACATTAGTGAAAACTAAATTACTGATCAATTTTAATAAATGATGTTTAATTTGTTGTCTGGATATGGAAACTATAACTTGATGTCGACCTTATATCCCCAAATCATAATTTTAAACAGCAAAGTAAAACTTTCTACGTATACTATTAAACATATATATATATATATATAATTTTTTATTTTTTATTTTTTCCTGAGACGGAGTCTTGCTCTGTTGCCCAGGCTGGTGTGCAATGGCATGATTTCAGCTCACTGCAACCTCTGCCGCCCAGGCTCAGGCAATTCTCCTGCCTCAGCTTCCTGAGTAGCTGAGATTACAGGCACATGCCACCACACCTGGCTAATTTTTGTATTTTTAGTAGAGACGGGGTTTCAGCATCTTGGCCAGGCTGGTCTTGAACTCCTGACCTGATGATCCACCCGTCTTGGCCTCCCAAATTGCTGGGATTACAGGCGTGAACCACCACACCCGGCCTATTTTTATGATTGCTAAAAGAGTGAAAAGGGTGAAAAATATTAGCAACATGTATAGCTGATAAAAGGCTCATAAACATAAGACAAAGAATAATTAATCATAAGAAAAAGACAAAGGCATTTTCTCCTTTCAACTCTTTATGGGGGTATTCCTTCCTAATTTCATTTTCTAGAAAAGGGAACAGGCTTGAGCATTGTCTTACTGAAGGTTACACAGGTAAGTGGCAGAAAAGAGATTCAAACCTAGAACCCCACTTACCTCCAAAAGAGGCAGGTTTTTGGAGAATTCAGATTAATTCCACATCATTAACAAGAGTTCTTTTTGTTGTTTCTTTTTTATGTCAGTCTTTGCTGTCTTTGCTTCTCTTGGACTGAATTTTATAATCTGGGAAATAAATGAAGGGGAAGAATCACAACACTGATTTTTAAATGGAATTTTATTTAAACAACCCGAATTACCAATAAATCTGCAGAAAAGACTCACACCATTGTTAAAGTTCAAGAAAATTCAAATTAAAAGCAAAACTAGATGCCACTAAACAACAACCAGACCTGAGAGGAGCCAAGATGGCCGAATAGGAACAGCTCCGGTCTACAGCTCCCAGCGTGAGCGACGCAGAAGACGGTGATTTCTGCATTTCCATCTGAGGTACCGGGATCATCTCACTTGGGAGTGGCAGACAGTGGGCACAGGTCAGTGGGTGCGCGCACCGTGCGCGAGCCGAAGCAGGGCGAGGCATTGCCTCACTTGGGAAGCGCAAGGGGTCAGGGAGTTCCCTTTCCAAGTCAAAGAAAGGGGTGGCGGAGGCACCTGGAAAATTGGGTCACTCCCACCCGAATACTGCGCTTTTCCAACCGGCTTAAAAAACAGCGCATCACGAGATTATATCCGGCACCTGGCTCAGAGGGTCCTACGCCCACAGAGTCTCGCTGATTGCTAGCACAGCAGTCTGAGATCAAACTGCAAGGCGGCAGCTAGGCTGGGGGACGGGCGCCCGCCATTGCCCAGGCTTGATTAGGTTAACAAAGCAGCTGAGAAGCTCGAACTGGGTGGAGCCCACCACAGCTCAAGGAGGCCTGCCTGCCTCTGTAGGCTCCACCTCTGGGGACAGGGCACAGACAAACAAAAAGACAGCAGTAACCTCTGCAGACTTAAATGTCCCTGTCTGACAGCTTTGAAGAGAGCAGTGGTTCTCCCAGCACGCAGCTGGAGATCTGAGAACAGGCAGACTGCCTCCTCAAGTGGGTCCCTGACCCCCGAGCAGCCTAACTGGGAGGCACCCCCCCACCAGGGGCACACTGACACCTCACACGGCAGGGTACTCCAACAGACCTGCAGCTGAGGGTCCTGTCTGTTAGAAGGAAAGCTAACAAACAGAAAGGACATCCACACCAAAAACCCATCTGTACATCACCATCATCAAAGACCAAAAGTAGATAAAACCACAAAGATGTAGAAAAAAAAGAACAGAAAAACTGGAAACTCTAAAAAGCAGAGCACCTCTCCTCCTCCAAAGGAATGCAGTTCCTCACCAGCAACGGAACAAAGCTGGATGGAGAATGACTTTGACGAGCTGAGAGAAGAAGGCTTCAGACGATCAAATTACTCTGAGCTACGGGAGGACATTCAAACCAAAGGCAAAGAAGTTGAAAACTTCGAAAAAAATTTAGAAGAATGTATAACTAGAATAACCAATACAGAGAAGTGCTTAAAGGAGATGATGGAGCTGAAAACCAAGGCTCGAGAACTACGTGAAGAATGCAGAAGCCTCAGGAGCTGATGCGATCAACTGGAAGAAAGGGTATCAGCAATGGAAGAAGAAATGAATGAAATGAAGTGAGAAGGGAAGTTTAGAGAAAAAAGAATAAAAAGAAATGAGCAAAGCCTCCAAGAAATATGGGACTATGTGAAAAGACCAAATCTACATCTGATTGGTGTACCTGAAAGTGATGGGGAGAATGGAACCAAGTTGGAAAACACTCTGCAGGATATTATCCAGGAGAACTTCCCCAATCTAGCAAGGCAGGCCAACGTTCAGATTCAGGAAATACAGAGAACGCCACAAAGATACTCCTCGAGAAGAGCTACTCTAAGACACATAATTGTGAGATTCACCAAAGTTGAAATGAAGGAAAAAATGTTAAGGGCAGCCAGAGAGAAAGGTCGGGTTACCCTCAAAGGGAAGCCCATCAGACTAACAGCTGATCTCTCGGCAGAAACCCTACAAGCCAGAAGAGAGTGGGGGCCAATATTCAACATTCTTAAAGAAAAGAATTTTCAACCCAGAATTTCATATCCAGCCAAACTAAGCTTCATAAGTGAAGGAGAAATAAAATCCTTTACAGACAAGCAAATGCTGAGAGATTTTGTCACCACCAGGCCTGCCCTAAAAGAGCTCCTGAAGGAAGCACTAAACATGGAAAGGAACAACCGGTACCAGCTGCTGCAAAATCATGCCAAAATGTAAAGACCATCAAGACTAGGAAGAAACTGCATCAACTAACGAGTAAAATAACCAGCTAACATCATAATGACGGGATCAAATTCACACATAACAATATTAACTTTAAATGTAAATGAACTAAATACTCCAATTAAAAGACACAGACTGGCAAATTGGATAAAGAGTCAAGACCCATCAGTGTGCTGTATTCAGGAAACCGATAGCACATGCAGAGACACACATAGGCTCAAAATAAAAGGATGGAGGAAGATCTACCAAGCAAATGGAAAACAAAAAAAGGCAGGGGTTGCAATCCTAGTCTCTGATAAAACAGACTTTAAACCAACAAAGATCAAAAGAGACAAAGAAGGCCATTACATAATGGTAAAGGGATCAATTCAACAAGAAGAGCTAACTATCCTAAATATATATGCACCCAATACAGGAGCACCCAGATTCATAAAGCAAGTCCTGAGTGACCTACAAAGAGACTTAGACTCCCACACATTAATAATGGGAGACTTTAACACCCAACACCCCACTGTCAACATTAGACAGATCAACGAGACAGAAAGTCAACAAGGATACCCAGGAATTGAACTCAGCTCTGCACCAAGCAGACCTAATAGACATCTACAGAACTCTCCACCCCAAATCAACAGAATATACATTTTTTTCAGCACCGCACCACACGTCTTCCAAAATTGACCACATACTTGGAAGTAAAGCACTCCTCAGCAAATGTAAAAGAACAGAGATTATAACAAACTATCTCTCAGAATATAGTGCAATCAAACTAGAACTCAGGATTAAGAATCTCACTCAAAACTGCTCAACTACATGGAAACTGAACAACCTGCTCCTGAATGACTACTGGGTACATAATGAAATGAAGGCAGAAATAAAGATATTCTTTGAAACCAACGAGAACAAAGACACAACATACCAGAATCTCTGGGACACATTCAAAGCAGTGTGTAGAGGGAAATTTATAGCACTAAATGCCCACAAGAGAAAGCAGGAAAGACCCAAAATTGACACCCTAACATCACAATTAAAAGCACTAGAAAAGCAAGAGAAAACACACTCAAAAGCTAGCAGAAGGCAAGAAATAACTAAAATCAGAGCAGAACTGAAGGAAATAGAGACACAAAAAACCCTTCAAAAAATTAATGAATCCAGGAGCTGGTTTTTTGAAAGGATCAACAAAATTGATAGACTGCTAGCAAGACTAATAAAGAAGAAAAGAGAGAAGAATCAAATAGACGCAATAAAAACTGATAAAGGGGATATCACCACTGATCCCACAGAAATACAAACTACCATCAGAGAATACTACAAATACCTCTATGCAAATAAACTAGAAAATCTAGAAGAAATGGATAAATTCCTGGACACATACACTCTCCCAAGACTAAACCAGGAAGAAGTTGAATCTCTGAATAGACCAATAACAGGAGCTGAAATTGTGGCAATAATCAATAGCTTACCAACCAAAAAGAGTCCAGGACCAGATGGATTCACAGCCGAATTCTACCAGAGGTATAAAGAGGACCTGGTACCATTCCTTCTGAAATTATTCCAATCAAAAGAAAAAGAGGGAATCCTCCCTAACTCATTTTATGAGGCCAGCATCATTCTGATACCAAAGCCGGGCAGAGACACAACCAAAAAAGAGAATTTTAGACCAATATCCTTGATGAACATTGATGCAAAAATCCTCAATAAAATACTGGCAAAACGAATCCAGCAGCACATCAAAAAGCTTATCCACCATGATCAAGTGGGCTTCATCCCTGGGATGCAAGGCTGGTTCAATATACGAAAATCAATAAATGTAATCCAGCATATAAACAGAACCAAAGACAAAAACCACATGATTATCTCAATAGATGCAGAAAAAGCCTTTGACAAAATTCAACAACGCTTCATGCTAAAAACTCTTAATAAATTAGGTATTGATGGGACGTATTTCAAAATAATAAGAGCTATCTATGACAAACCCACAGCCAATATCATACTGAATGGGCAAAAACTGGAAGCATTCCCTTTGAAAACTGGCACAAGACAGGGATGCCCTCTCTCACCACTCCTATTCAACATAGTGTTGGATGTTCTGGCCAGGGCAATTAGGCAGCAGAAGGAAATAAAGGGTATTCAATTAGCAAAACAGGAAGTCAAATTGTCCCTGTTTGCAGATGACATGATTGTATATCTAGAAAACCCCATTGTCTCAGCCCAAAATCTCCTTAAGCTGATAAGCAACTTCAGCAAAGTCTCAGGATACAAAATCAATGTACAAAAATCACAAGCATTCTTATACACCAACAACAGACAAACAGAGAGCCAAATCATGAGTGAACTCCCATTCACAATTGCTTCAAAGAGAATAAAATACCTAGGAATCCAACTTACAAGGGATGTGAAGGACCTCTTCAAGGAGAACTACAAACCACTGCTCAAGGAAATAAAAGAGGATACAAACAAATGGAGGAACATTCCATGCTCATGGGTAGGAAGAATCAATATCGTGAAAATGGCCATACTGCCCAAGGTAATTTATAGATTCAATGCCATCCCCATCAAGCTACCAATGAATTTCTTCACAGAATTGGAAAAAACTACTTTAAAGTTCATATGGAACCAAAAAAGAGCCCGCATCGCCAAGTCAATCCTAAGCCAAAAGAACAAAGCGGGAGGCATCACACTACCTGACTTCAAACTATACTACAAGGCTACAGTAACCAAAACAGCATGGTACTGGTACCAAAACAGGGATATAGATCAATGGAACAGAATAGAGCCCTCAGAAATAATGCCACATATCTACAACTATCTGATCTTTGACAAACCTGAGAAAAACAAGCAATGGGGAAAAGATTCCCTATTTAATAAATGGTGCTGGGAAAACTGGCTAGCCATATGTAGAAAGCTAAAACTGGATCCCTTCCTTACACCTTATACAAAAATCAATTCAAGATGGATTAAAGACTTAAACGTTAGACCTAAAACCATAAAAACCCTAGAAGAAAACCTAGGCATTACCATTCAGGACATAGGCATGGGCAAGGACTTCATGTCTAAAACACCAAAAGCAATGGCAACAAAAGCCAAAATTGACAAATGGGATCTAATTAAACTAAAGAGCTTCTGCACAGCAAAAGAAACTACCATCAGAGTGAACAGGCAACCTACAAAATGGGAGAAAATTTTTGCAACCTACTCATCTGACAAAGGGCTAATATCCAGAATCTACAATGAACTCAAACAAATTTACAAGAAAAAAACAAACAACCCCATCAAAAAGTGGGTGAAGGCCATGAACAGACACTTCTCAAAAGAAGACATTTATGCAGCCAAAAAACACATGAAAAAATGCTCATCATCACTGGCCATCAGAGAAATGCAAATCAAAACCACAATGAGATACCATCTCACACCAGTTAGAATGGCAATCATTAAAAAGTCAGGAAACAACAGGTGCTGGAGAGGATGTGGAGAAATAGGAACACTTTTACACTGTTGGTGGGACTGTAAACTAGTTCAACCATTGTGGAAGTCAGTGTGACGATTCCTCAGGGATCTGAAACTGGAAATACCATTTGACCCAGCCATCCCATTACTGGGTATATACCCAAAGGACTATAAATCATGCTGCTATAAAGACACATGCACACGTATGTTTATTGCGGCATTATTCACAATAGCAAAGACTTGGAACCAACCCAAATGTCCAACAATGATAGACTGGATTAAGAAAATGTGGCACATATACACACACCATGGAATACTATGCAGCCATAAAAAATGATGAGTTCATGTCCTTTGTAGGGACATGGATGAAATTGGAAATCATCATTCTCAGTAAACTATCACAAGAACAAAAAACCAAACACCGCATATTCTCACTCATAGGTGGGAATTGAACAATGAGATCACATGGACACAGGAAGGGGAATATCACTCTCTGGGGACTGTTGTGGGGTGGGGGGAGGGGGGAGGGATAGCACTGGGAGATATACCTAATGCTAGATGACGAGTTAGTGGGTGCAGCGCACCAGCATGGCACATGTATACATATGTAACTAACCTGCACAATGTGCACATGTACCCTAAAACTTAAAGTATAATAAAAAAAATTAAAAAAAAAATAATAAAAATAAACAACAACCAGAATGATTAAAATAAGATGCAGACATGTTGGAAAGGACGTGGAGCAACTAGAACTCTTATAGGCTATTGGCATGAGTGTAAACTGTTATAAACTGTTTATAACAGTTGGAAACTATTTTTAACTATGAACTAAAGTTGAATATACATATTTTGTGACCAATCATATAACTACTACTAAATACATATTAAGAATGCATATGTATATATAAAATAAGATACCAATAAGAATATTCATAGCTGCATTATTCATAATAACCCTACATTAGAAACAAATCAAATGGCTATTATCAGTATAATGAATAAAGTTTATACAGTGGCATAGTGTATTCTAACAATGAATAAACTAAAACTGCATACAAACATGGAATAATATAATGAACATAACATCAAACAAAAAATATAAATGAATATATAACCTGTATTTCATTTATATAAAACAAAATATAAAGCAGGACTAGTCTGTGTTAGAAGTTGAGATTATGGCCATCTTTAGAAAGATAGAAGCAAGTATTAATTTACAGAGGCAAAAATAAAGATCTAAAGTGGTGATAATTTACTATTTCTTGATATGAGTTTTGGCTATGGAGGTGAGTTTATAATAATTCACTGAACCATACAATTTGAATTTATGCATTGCTTTATATGATTGATTTACTTCAATAAAATGTTAAAAATAAAAATAATTACAAATTTATGATAATGCTCTGCAGAATAGATAAATTTAATGAATTATTATCCATTTAATTCGGTATGAAAATGGCATTATGGTTATACAAAAATAAATGTCCTTAGTTTTAGAAATGCATGCTATTTACTAAAGCATGCAAAAAGATATTTCACCATTTGTTTTAATATATATTTATTAATACAATGAAAAATAATGAGGAAAATATGAAAAATTTTCTATTTATGAAAGACAATATTACTATACTATTCTAGCTGCTTTTAAATATATTTGAAAGTTATTATAAACTTTTTTAAAATTAGTGCTACATTTATCTAGCACTCAAAGAGATTAAAAATTTATTCTACCCTTGTGTTTTCTTAGCACAGATGTGGTACTCCACCCATATAGTCTGCTGTTCAGGGAGTTACTTAGATAAAATCCTTGACTTCTCCCTCACCAATTCTATTCCCACCACAACCCTCATGACACCTAAAGTCTTACTGGTTCTACCTCTTTACTATCCAGGGATTTCATATAGCTCACTTCATGCCATAACCACTGTATGAATTCAAGTCCTGATCCTCTCTAACCTGAATTGTTTCAATAACCTCTTTAACTGGTCTTACCATCTCCTGTTCTTGCCAGCTTATATCAATTCTCCACATTAGGGTAAGAGTGGTCTCTTTAAAGCACAGATTTGATCAAATTAGAATACCTTAATGACTCCCCTATACTGGGCATAGGAAAAAGTCCTGGCAAATGTTTTTGTACTCAACTTACTGAAATAAATCAATATAATACATTCAAATTCTTCCTTAAAATGAAGACTCACATTGGTGCTAGTACCTATTGCACAGGACTGCAATGTGTAGTAACATTTCAAATTGGAATTGGTGTGCTCTCCTCCATATTTAGAATTTACCATGTGGATGGATGGATGGATGGATGGATGGACAGATAGGTAGCTGCTAAACTAACAAAAGCTGCTCTGGTATTGCTCTCTGGCAGCCCTTCCACACCCAAAATTAAATGAAAAAACAAATGGCCAAGGGAGAAGACTCAGAAAAGGAAGAGAAGAGTAAAGCCAATAAATTGGAGTTCTACAGGCCTTAATGTAGGATGATTCAGGGAAACTGGGGATCCCCACACTAGAATGAGTATGATTTTCACACTCAGTAATGCATGTATATGTTTCCAATGGTGGTGGGCGGGGGGTCATATAGGCCTTTATGTAGTTTTGTTATCCTAACTGGGTCTGGTTTACTGGCTGGAATAAAGTTGCATTTAGCAGAAAATGATTTAATATAGGTAATTAATATTTGTGGAATTTTTAGATGAGCTGTAGGAGTATGATCAAGACTGAGCTTTTAGCAACAATATTCTTAAAGACTCCACATGTTTGTTTCATCATGAGAGCTTCTGGTACCACCACAATAATTCATAGACAATTAGGAAGCCGTCAGCACAATCGCTGGCTATCGGGCCTCAATTTACTTTTTCAAAATGGATGTCACATTACTGTTTAACATCCCCTTAAGAACTTCTGCTTCTATAAAAAGTGAAGCCAATCCATGACTACACTTGTCAATGGGAATAGCAGAATCAGAGTAACTGCAGCCACATCATGCTGTTCCACATAGAACTGCAAAATCATGAAAGGATCAGACTGGAAGAATATATATCTAGATTGGAAAAGTAACTGCAAGTTATCTAGGTGACACAGATCTTATGTTATATATTTCAAAACTCTGAGGTAAAGGGGACATACTACTAGGGTGTTAGAATTGATATCATTCAAGATGATTAAAAAAAAAATCCTCCTCCAGTGTCATGGAGATAGTAGTGAGGGAACTTTGTGGTTTTAAAAAAGTTATATTTAATTTTAGTTTTTTGCATGCTTCAGCCAGCATTAAGGGAAGCAAATAAAAAATATGAGGGGACCTAAATAGGTAAGGTATTAGTTTCTGTAATAAAATTAATGTCATATATCATACTGTGCATGGATGAATTATATAATGGGTAGTTCAAATGTGAAAGGATATGTATAACTAATAGCATTTGATTCTGAAAAAAGTATTCCTGACAAAGAAATAATTTACTTTGTTGCTTTGTTTTCTTCACAAATCTACACTGTCACTATTTTCCCAAATCTATTTTAGAAATTTTGGAGAATGTATAGAGAAAAAAATGAGTTTACTTAGAGATGATCATGTTTACTTTTATGTCTAACATTTTGCCATATGTTTAATAAATGAATTATTATGTTATATATATATACACACACAGTTTTTTTTACTGTATTGGTATATTTTTTTCCTCTCTGTTCCTAAATCAATTTTTTCATTTCCTACAAATCACACAGCATTTTTCCTAAATCCTAAGAATCAAAGGCTTCAAGATCAAAGGGACTTGCATTTTATTTTTCAGTCAACCATTGAGGTAAATGTGTTTATAAAATGTGTTCATAAAAAGTATATCTTTTAAATACATTTTATGCTTTTCTTAAAGGTGTCACTGTTTAGTCCAGCAAAGGTATCAATTACTTTATCTAGTTTACAAAAATACTTTAAAATATGGACTGCTAGGCATGGTTGGTTTATTCTTTTCTTCTATGTAATTTCATTAGTTAGATTACTATCAACATGGAAAATATCCAATATTATATAGAAACTAGATCAGCAGAGTCATATTTAACCTTTTGCTTTCAGACTTTAGATATATAATCACATAATATTAAGAAATAGCTTTTTATGAGAAGTACTCAAATGCAGAAAGCTTACTAATACAGCATATTTGTTTTAAATTTGTGTTTATAATTTTGAGATATGCCTAAGATAAAAAAAGACTGATATTAGACAATATTCAAGTTTAAGACATGTTCTCTATCATTATAATGATATTCACTACAAAAATTAAGACAAACTTTTATAGTAGGCAAGATGAGTCAAAGCAATATAATTTTGAAGTTCCACATGAGTAATATGTTTTTAAAAATTGGCTGAATTGAATCAGATTGCCCAAAACATGTCATTGCTTTTTCTAAACTAAAATTGTCTATTATTTTATAGGTGAAACTTCTGGTATTGTAAATCGAACTTCTTTTCTAAATGGCCATGAGGTCAATTAGCCTCATAGTGCAATCGTTCTTGTGTTGAAAGCCAATGAAGTTCATAAACAGAATGGTGATTTTGTGTTCCAGTTTGACAAAACTGGGGTAAATGTGGATTGAAGATGGATAGTTTGTTATGGGTCAGTAAAGTAGTTTTATGGTTCTTTTCATCTTTGTTTCAAGTTGGACCTAAATCCAAATAAGCAGGCAAGAATAAATAAATGAAGAATAATATAAAGAAAGAATATTTAATTACTGCATTACTTTCGGATGAATATCAATCTCTGGTGTTGATTCTGAGATATGCAAAGATCAAATAAGTGAGTGTGTGTGTGTGTGTGTGTGTGTGTGTGTGTGTGTGTGTGTGATCTTAAAACAATACATTGGGTGCCCTAGTATCAACTAGTCCTACCTTCTTGACTAAAGTACCTGAAATAAACTTACATTCATTTCTGGGCTTCCCTTGTGGCAGCAGAACTGTTGACTCTCCTTTTGTTTTTATATAAATTCATTCCACAAAATGACTCAGCTGTGTTCAAGCTTGACTTTCTCCAGATATATTTATATGTTTCTGTTCTTAAGTTTCCTAATCTGTTTCTCAATATGGAAAATCTAGTGTGGGTTTTTTAAGCATTATGTTTTCAGTTTTTAATTATAAAATTCATGCTTCATATAAAATTGTCAAACAATATAAATCAATATAAGAGTCCCCTCACTCCTTTTTGATTATTCCTTCTTTCAGAGGTAATGACTATTAACAGTTTGGTATGCATCCATCTACACTAAATTTGTTTTTCTCCTGGAAATATACGAACCTACATCATGAGATATTATATGTGTAAGTTTTACTTATTGTGTGGCTAGGAAAAAAAATGCTTTTGAGTAATCAATGTGTGGCTAAATAAACTATAAAAGTGACTTTTCTTAGGAATTCTGGAGGAAGGGCTCATAGAAATATATTAGATACCATAAATAGGGCAAGATCCACAGCTTCAGGCTGTGGATAAAGTTCCTATGTTTGTAGCCTTCAGAAAGTGTTTTCCAGTAGAAAGTCAAATAAGCCAAGAGGAGTCACGTAAGTGTCAGTATGAAGTAGAAAATAAGACAATACTGACTTATAAAAAATTCAAAATTTCCACTTACCACTTGGATTAAACTCCTAAGTAAGCTGTTATCTCTTTTACCTCATGAAAAGGAACATTCTATCCAGAGAAGATTCAAAATAGATGCACAGATTTCACATACATACACTCACATCCATCCATACATGCATTAATAAAATTGAAACTTCTGTTCTCATATCTGGGTGGCTAATGCCACAGGAAGCACCAAAATCTAATAAAAATGCCTCCTGACCAAATCATTTTTAACAGATGGTAATAGAGTCTCGTTGTTCCCTGTGTTATTGTGTCATGTTCCAATGTCACTCTTTTACTCCTGGCTTACCAAACTAAACAATAAAAAACAACTTACACAATTAAAAGAATTAAACCAACAAAAGAAACTGTAACCACAAGACATTATTGTTACCATACATTTTCAGGACACTCGTCACTGAATATCCCTTTCTATTAAAGGGTAGGTCAGTGAGCATATAAATTCCATCAGAAACAGTACACTACTGCCTGGGCATTAGTTCAGTATTCAGATGGTGGTTACATCCATTAAAATTTAGGTACAGCAGATGACATACTGTCTGGAAGAAATAAAGCGTCCAAAAGTATTATTGAATAGTTTTAAAACAAATATCTCATTAGGATTCTTGAGATAAATGAGATATACTTAAAAACGTTCTCAATACAGAATGTCTAAAATCCTGGACAAAATATTCTTAAAACCTGCTTTTAAAATGTAAGGCTGATTAGCAAGAAAAACAATACAGAATTTTTTTAAAGCATGATCCTAAGTTTTAAGACAGTTATAACTAACTTAATTATGTCCTATATTCTTTTTCAAATCCAAAGTAAAGTATTCCAAAGACTCTCGGCACATCCCCCATCTCCTGGAATCTCATCACTGGAAACCTTTATATCCTGTTTTGACTCAATTTCCTACCTCTCTGCAACTCCTGAAATAAAATAATTCCACCGTACTTTTGGAAACACAGGGTCAATCTACATCCTTCATAATCCCAACTTTGATCACTCCTTTACCTTCATACACTGAAGAAAACCCACACTGTGCTGAGGATACTGCCTTCTTACAACCTTCTTTTATTTTATTTTATTTTATTTTTATTATTATACTTTAAGTTCTAGGGCATATGTGCACAATGTGCAGGTTTGTTACATATGTATACATGTGCTATGTTGGTGTGCTGCACCCATTAACTCATCATTTAGCATTAGGTATATCTCTTAAGTGATGGATAATTTTCACTTTCTTATCTCTGTTCCACCAGCCTGAACATTAGGTACTTCCCTCCTTTCTCCTCATTACAATCCTTTCAGACTAGTGATGCTCTCTCCTCCCTAAAATTCATGCCTCCGCACTATCTGTCCTGATTGGCCGTCACCCACATTCTACATTTCCTGTCACGATTCATCACTACATATAGAGTCATCCCTCTGTATCTACGGAAAATTGGTTCCAGGACCTCTTGTGAATACCAAAGTCCATGAATGCTCAAGTCCCTGGTATAAAATCAGATAATATTTGAATATAACCTACATACATCTTTCCATATACTTTAAATCATCCCCAGATTATTTATTATACCTAATATAATGTAAATGCCATTTAATTTGTTATACTGTGTTGTTTTGGGAACAATGACAAAGAAAAATGTCTGTACATGTTCAGTACAGGTGCAATTATGTCTTTCAAAATATTTTTGATATGTAGTTGGTTGAGTCATGGATGCAGGACACACGGATTTGAGAGGATCAACTGTTCTCCCTTGGTTAAGCTGCCAATTATATTATTTTCCTTATTCCATATGCCCTTGGCAATAATTCTTTTGTTTCGTTTTTGAGATGGAATCTCGCTCGCTCTGTCACCCAGGCTGCAGTGTAATGGCACGATCTTGGCTCACTGCAACCTCCACCTCCCAGGTTCAAGCGATTCTCCTGTCTCAGCCTCCCGAGTGGCTGGGGTTAAAGGCGCCTGCCACCACACCTGGCTAATTTTTGTATTTTTATTAGAGGCGAGGTTTCACCATGCTGGCCAGGCTGGTCTCAAACTCCAGACCTCAGGTGATCCACCTGCCTCAGCCTCCCAAAGTGCTGGGGTTAGAGGCATTAGCCACCATGCCTGGCCCCCTTGGGAATATTCTAACCCTAGCTTATTCAACCTAACTACTCTCAGACTAAAACCATGCATCTTGAGGAAAAAAAAAAAAGACATTTTTCTACTCACATTAATTTCATCGCTATTAATCACCATTTCTATATTCTATTCTTCCTTCTACTGTTTTACACAATTATTTTATATTTCTTTCTGAAACCTCTAAACCTTCTCCCCATCATCACTCTTGATTTTCCTTCCTCTTTTATTTAGAAAACTAAAGCAATATATCAGGCACCCAGTACCTCACCCACCATCCACCCTACATGCTACCCTTATAATCTGCCTATCTTGTTACTATGGATGAATTATTTGGCTATTCTTCTGCTCTCACCTAAATAGTCTCTCAACTTGTATTTTTGATCCTTTCTTATCTCAACTATTCAAGGAAATTCCTCCAGAAGTCATCTCTTCTCCTTTTTTCCCTATTTTATTTCTCTCTACTGAATAGATGATATATCATTTACTTCTCCATTAAGTCATTTTCAATATCTTCAATTGAAAATATGATTCAAAGCCTTGCATATATATTGTTACATCTTTTGCTGGGTATCTATATTTTGTTACTGTGTTATATATATTCTTTATGAAATTGTATTATCCATATCTATAATGTCAGTATTTTGAAATATAATTTTTATATATTGACTTTTTTCTAATCAGTAAACTTCAATACTTCTCATAATTTTCAGATTACATTATGCATGTAAACAACCACATTATCTGCATAGTATGACCTATTTATTTCCAATTTATTTTAAATATTTATAATTTTATTCATTATTTCCTCTTCTAATTTCAGTGGCTGAGAACTTAAGAAAATAATGAGTAAAAGAGGTGTCAGACATGCTTACCTTGTTCTTGATATGAAAGAAATGTTTTAAATATTTTTATTCATATTTTGCTAAAAGACATTTGAAAATCTTGACATGGCATTGAATTTTGTCAAAAGTATTTTGAATATATTGCAATTTTCATAAACCTTTTTTCTCCTTTTTCTGTCAATATTATGAATTACATTAGATGATGTTCTAATTTTCAATTGTTACTGCTATGCAGAAATAGGTCTAAATTTTTCACAGTATGACAGTTATGTTTTTTACACATTGCTATTTTTAATTTGCTAAATTTTTGTTTCAAAACATTTGTATCTATTACATTTGTATCTGTTACAAATATAAGATATTTGTATAGATATAAAACATTTGTATAGATATAAAACATTTGTATCTATTACAAATTTCAAACATTTGTATCTATTACTGTAAGAATGACTTGTGATGCAGTTTCTTCCATCCTTGTCTGGATTTTGGTGTCATGATCCTATAAGCTTACTATAGGATTGCAGTTATTGACTGCAGTTACCCCTTTCTAAAAATATTATCTGGACACATGCAAAGTATCTTGAGATTATTTTTTATTTTATTGTACATTTGATAAAATTAATCAGTAAAAGAATATAATTCATGTAATTGTTTTTTCATCTATTAGTGCTTTCAAATTTTATTTACATTGTATTATTTTAGGACATTGTCCATTTACTAACATAAAAACCTAGTCCAAATCAAATTTTTTCTTATTTCTGATATTCTACGTGTATTTTTTCTAATTGCATGTCTTTACTATGTTTGTTTTTGTTTTTTGGGAACAGGTTTACTGAGATATCATTTATATTCCATATATTTCATTCATTTAAATTGTACAACTCCATGTTTTTTAATGTATTTGCAAAGTTGTACAAGCATTACCAGAACCAATAACTGCACATTTATTTATCCATTCATTAGCTGACAGACATTTGAGTTGTTTTCAGATTTTGGCTATTATGAATATTTGATTTCTATGACTATTCATGTACATGTTTTTGTGTGAATATATTTTCACTTCACCTAGACACATACTTATAATAAAATATTATGGAAACTCTTTTAAAAATTAAGTTCAATTAAATTGTCATTACCTATATTCATTTTTTTTTTTTTGGTGGGGCACCTTATTAGCAAATTAAATTGGAGATAAATACTAATATCATTAGAATTAGAACAGAAAAAAACAAAATCAAAACTGGTTTGCAAATAATATAATCATATGCATAGATAATCAAAATTATAAGAAATGTTAAATCATTTAATACACTTATAACCTGTAAGAGTAAATAAAAATCAAATGTATTTATGTACCCAAACACAAACCAAACTATGTAAATGATACAAATATAATTCACATGCAAAAAAAGCAAGTCCTAAAAGATCATATACAGTGTGTTATTTGGGCACATATATACAAAAAAAAGATAATACAAAAGAAAAATAAGAAAATGTTTAACATAAATTTCAGGAGACTTTATTTCTCCTGAATGTATTGAGGAAGAGGCATGCAGGGGTTTGTCAAAGATTCTGAATTATTCTGTGTATTAATCTGGGTGGTAAATACTGTAATATTTATGTTATTTTAATATGTTAAAAATATATAATCATTATACGTTTCTAAATATATATATATATGTATATATATATATATTTCACCACTTAATAGTATGTGGAACAACACAGAGCTAAGAATGGCAAAGAGAGTCCTAAGAAAGATTTGAACTAACAGGTACCTAGACTCATTTTAGCCTTATTGAAATAAACACAATGTGGTTTTGGAGAGTAGAACAAAACAGAGTAAAGAAATAAACTGCCCCATGAATAGAAACTTGAGTAACAGAGATTGTATTTGAAATTACTGAGGGAAGAGACCACTCCATAAATGACACAGGGACATGTATTATCCACAAGAAAAATAAAATGTAAATATTATAGAAAAAGTTGACAAATTGAAATTAAAATGAAATACTTTGTACATCAAAAGGCACTAAAATGAGCAAAACCATAAATCATATGTTGAGAGAAGATATTTTCACACAAATAACTAAAGAACCCATAATATATAAATAACCTTTATAGAAAAGTTAATAACATATATTAGGGAAGATATAGGTCTTTGGGAGCTAATGGGAAAAAATGGTACAACAAATTCAGAAAAAAATTATCTTTATACTGTAAATTAAAAAAAATTTTAAACCATTAACCTAAAAGTCCTGTTCTATCAATATAACCTACTTTTTTTTTTAAGAATTAGCATCTGGCATCAGATACATGTTGTTCTTAATATTCTTAGCAGCATTATTCTCAATGGGAAAAACAAAACAAAAATATAACAAAACCTTTTTGGTTTTTAAAAACATCAGAAATGTGCATTGACAGGAAAATAAAATAAATTGTAGTTGATACGGTTCGGAACTGTGGCCTCACCCAGATCTCATGTTGTCTTGTAAGTGTTGAAGTTGGGACCTAATGGGAGGTGATTGGCTCATGGTGACAAATTTCCCATAAATTGTTTACTACCATCCTCTTGGTACTGTCTAGTGAGTGAGTTCTCATGAGATCTGGTCATTTAAATGTGTGTGGTCCTGCTTTCACCATGTAAAGTACCTTCCACTATGACTGTAAGCTTCTTGAGGCCTCCCCAGAAGCCAAGAAGATGCCAGCATCATGCTTCCTGTACAGCCTGCAGAACTGTGAGCCAATTAAACTTCTTTTCTTTATGATTTACCCAGTCTCAGGTATTTCTTTATAGCAATATGAGATTGAACTAATACAGTCGAATATTCATACAATGGAATTGTTTAACTCTAAAGCCATGAATATATCTTAGAAGTAGAATGCTTCATTGAATGAATATACAATTACATGCTTTCAACATATTCACAGGTCGCAGTGATTAGAATGTGGACATCTGACTATCACAAACTAAATTCATTATTATAAAATTTTATAAAACTCAGAAACAAGCAAAAAAAGTAAAGTGTATCGCTTTGGGTGAAATAACTTCTATGGTTTTTTTCTATTTTTAAAAGCAAGGAAATGATGAAGACAAAACCCAAGAGAGTATTTTCCTGCATGGGTAGAAGGGAAGACGAGGGAATGGGATAGCAGAGAAGTAGTACATGGCTAGATGTAAGGTATTAGCAATGTTAAATCCTTCAACTTCTACAGTATGTTCAAGGGTTTTAAATTATCATTTTAAGTGTACATGTTACATATATTATTTTGCTGTAATACATTTTAATTTAAGGCATCATTGAGATAATATAGTTCAATAAAAAAATGAAAACATTAAGCATGGAAATTGAAATATATATACAGTATTTTGAAAGAAAATATATATTTGGTTCTAATACTGCATGTATTAGGACTTATTATAGATAATTTATAGACAAAAGGGAGGTAAATTATAATTTAATATGATTAATATTAGAAGCAATATGAGACTATGATTATAAACCTATCTGCTGTTAAAAATTACCTGAAGAAAAAATAGGGCTCATACCCTGATATTTTTAATCTAATGTTTTATTTTTATAATTTATCTCAGACATTTAGTGTCAAAAATACTTCACATAGTATAAAACAGTATATTATTCAATGTGGTTTTATTGCTTATGGGTAGACGTGTGTTCAAGCAGTATATTCGTTAGCTTGGGCTGTCATAACAAAATATCAGAAATTGGGTGGCTTGAAATAACAGAATATATTCTCAACAGTCTGAATGGTGGAAGTCCAAGATCACGGTGCCAGTAAGGTCAATTTCTAGTGAGGGCTCTCTTCCTGGCTTGTAGGTGTCTGCCTTCCTGCTGTGTCTTCACATAGCAAAAAGAGAGAGAACAATCTCTCCTGTGTCTCTTCCCTCTATAAGGGCACTAACTCCATCATGAGGGCCCTACCATTATGACTTCATCTAAAACTAAATACCTGACAAAGGCCCTTTCTTCAAATACTATCACATTGGGGCTTAAAGTTCCAACGTATGGATTTGGGCAGGGCAGTTCAGTTCATAGCACACAATTTTCATTTTTTAAAGCACCATCTGTAAATAAATTGTCTACAAAGTTCTTTATAGTATGAATACAGTGAAAGGTTTTATTCTAGAAAGTCATCATCAGGATCCCTAGAAAGAATACCTAATTATTATCTATTATTATGAATAAAATCTAAGACCAGCTTTGTTTACTACTTGAGTTTTATTTCTCCTGGCAATGTGGTACATATTAAAGAAATAAGCCTATTTTCAGTATAGACAAATATGCCATTTTTTAATGCTAATGTAACATTGTTTGGAGAAAGGTGAAGGAAGAAAGCATAACCAAAGAGGTGGGATAACATCTTATAGTGGAGACTAAGAACATAAAATTCATAACATTTTAATGATTATTTTTCAATAAAACTATGTTATAAAATAATATTCTTCCAAAGATAACAGTTCTCATATGTAGATTTTAAATTTCAACATGTACTTTCCTAATTTGAATCTTATTTCAATCTTGTGTTTTAGGAAGGATGCAAAAAATGACATCCAGCTATAAATATTTCAAATTTTAATTCTTGAAATTAATAATCAAAAACATGTCTGAATGTGAACTATTCTGCTGCAGCACTAAATTATTTAACAAGCAATAGTAAGATCAAATTACTGTTTGACCCACTTAGACGACAGAGACAAATCCAAATTTACTTACTGTGGATCAATTTAACAATCTTATTCCATGACCCATACCCTATTTTATGTACATCTGCACCCAGACAGACTCATCACCATAACTGTTTTCAAATTTGATTTGTTGTAATATTGCAAGAAAGAGATTAAATGCCTGTACTCAAAAGCTAAAAATGTTCATTTAAAATACCAGCAACTAGGGATCCTCCCTACACAATAAATTTGAGTAGTTATCAGTGCCTGTATTTATTGCTTCAGCATGTCGTTTACTTGTCAATCTCTTAAATCCATTTGGTTGAAGATATTTAAACCCACCACACAGAAACAAAACATAAAAAGACTATTAATAAAAAATAAGCTCTAGAAGAATGTGCATATATATCAAATTATTACAAATTTGAAGCACACTGATCAAATGCAGAAAGAATTCCACTAAGTGTTAAAACAGTTGAAAAAGTTATCCCCCACCCGCAAGACCTACTTTTAAGTTCCTTTGATACAAGGTGGCACAAAGTCAAGAGAGAACTTAAAACAAGCTCCACATTAATATTTGAAAAAGGGCACCCACTGTGTTTGATGTGGCGCCCTTCATGCAAATCATGTAGTCCAAGAGAAATCCCAGTAGGAAAGATGCTGCTTTCTTCTTAGCATGCTCCCTCTTTTCTGCTGGATAATAATGAACTTCTCACACTCCCTTTGCAACCCCCCTTAAGCTATACAGAAATTAAGTTATTACTTGCTAGCTGAAGACTCTTTTGTCAGTTATCAGAATGTATTTTCTTATTGATTTTTAAGAGAAAGAAATGCACATTCAAAATTTGATAGGGGTAATTTTTTTCGCCTTATTTTTCTAATAATGAGCAGAATAAGTTCCGAGCAAATATGGGTAGAATGAGATATATTCATTTAAATTATTTCAAAATATGATTGATGTGTATAGGAAACCATTTCTTTATACTCTGGGAACATGCAGGAGCATTGATTTAGATGGAGAGGGAAAATTATTAATGGTGAGAGCCAAAGCATAGGAAACATGCCACATAGCCCACGGGAACCCCGTTTAAAGCACTCTCACATTTGGGGGGAAATGTAGAAACTAAAAATCAAACTTGGAATTACTGTTATTTTAACAACACTCATTTTGTTATGAATTTGGGAGCTCCAAATTTCTGGTAACTATGTGTCCTCAGGAATATTTAGAAAACTGGAAGAAAAATAGCCCCAATTATTTTCTTCTTTAATAACAATATAGGAATATTTAACATCTTGCCCCTACTACACACATATCAAATTCATCTAGGGGAAGCTGTGGGTAACTTTTCTTTGGCATTCTTAAAATGGCAATTATTTTTATTGTGGTGAAACCTAAAGTTTCAAGCTTAGACTACTAAATATAATAAAGAAAAAATATAAACTATACTTCACTTACTAGTTTATCAAACATTTTTCATTTAATCCTCCCCAAAATTGGATTCAGAAATTACTCTTACTGTTCCCATTTAGCAAACAAGGACATCAATTCTTAGAAATATCATTTAAATTACCTCCATAACTATTCAAATGTGATACAACACTCTTGTCTTCTGACTGTAGATAAATTGAACTTCTTACAATAACCTAACTTCTGCATTATGAATTAAAATCAAGAGAATAGAATCTGGCCTGAAATCTTCATGGGACATTAGGTAAATGACTTCCTCCATGTTTACTCTTCACATCCTCTCCAAGGTGTAAAAGCGAGCATATGTATGGCAATTCAAAGAGTCTTTGGAAGTTTTCCGGAAACGTGGCACTCTTCTGACTGAGAAACAATAAGTAAAAACTGCATACTCAGGTCCAGGTTAAATTTACTTTATGCTTGTCCACTGAAAGATATGTCCTAAGGCTGGTTGACAAAGCCTGTCTACCCTACGCCATGCTCTCCTTTCCCCTGTACCTTCATGCTTCTACTTCAGTGAATATGAAGTCTTGGATAGGAATGTGGAATTGATTACTTTATGCTTTAGATTATTAACTGTCCTGTCCTGTACTATTTGCTTAACAGTTCTATTAATGCATTTTTGCACTTCTATGTTACTGATTTTTTAAGATATATTATTTTGACAACATAGGTTTTTCACAAGTTCATTTCAATAGCCATCTGATGTGATAGGAAAAAAGGTCTCACACCAGGGGTATTTCTTTTGTTTTTTATAATTGATTATACTGGTTGTGATCAATTCCAGAAACTACGAGAGTATAATATGGCCAAAATAATTGATTTGGCATTTCAAAATCTAAACATCCCTGGAATTTCTTATTTCTGTACAAATGCAACACTCTTAATAACATTTTAATCTGATGATGAAAATTATAATGAGAATATTCATTTCCTGTGCAGCAGGCTCATATAATTTCCTGTGGGTTCATGGACTTTGACCATGCTATTTTCCTTTTATGTCTTATTGTTCCTATTTTTAATATGTACTTTCAAAAGTTATTTTGCCTAAGCAATTGCCTTTTTTGAATACCAGCGTTAACTCCAGATTTTTAGAAAATAGGACAACTGATTCAGATTTAGAATTAAGAACCACAGATATAAAAAGTCCTACTTAATATTCTGCTCACATTCTGCAAAAAAAAAAAAACATATATATACATATAGATATATATCACAGTAAAGCTACAAAGACACATCAATAGTACTGAATTTGAATTTTGGAAAAATCTTGGACAAAGGCTTTAGTTTCCTTTTTGAATAAAATTAACATGTCTACTGACAGAGAAAAATAAACTCAATGAAGTAAATAGATAATAATGATGAAAAGGATACGCTTGTCAAAACATGGACTCTAACGATTATTTTGCACAATTACCATCACTTTGATATCCTTTAAATAATAATTTCTCATCATCTCTTCAAATAAGACCATGAATTTCAATATGATGGATCAGACAATTAGTGCATCTAAACTAAAGCCTGCATGTGGTAGGTGCCAGTGGGCTGTTTGAAGGAAAGGCTAAATAAATTGCACCTATGCACTGCTATACACAGCGTGTGATACTGTTCCTGACTTAATCAGATGATATGCTCATGCCTAGCAGCATCTAATTACTATTTTAATGACCCTATCCTTCATAGCTAACATACAGTGGCCACTTAAAGATGGAGCAGATAGATATGCTTTATAACCTCATATCTGGACAGTTTGTATGTGTATTTAAAATTTATTATACATATATATGTAAAAATTATTATGCATCTATCATTGACTTTGCTTAGAGCATGGTAGCATTTCTGAAACAAAAAGGCAAAAATTACATTTTTTGTAAAATAATGAAGATGCTGTCAGAATTCTACTGAAACAAATGATTTATTTTTCTATTTCTTAGCCCCCTGAAAAAAAGAGTATACAAATATGTTAAGGAATAAAGAACATATTGCTTAGATTTTATTTAAAGAAAATATTAGTGAAGTCTATTTAAGCACAGGATTAAAAACTAAAAGATGCTATCACTTATTCATAGGTTCTTTATATTAAATGCCTTAATGTTAATGCCTATTATTTCAGCAGATATTCTAAGATTTAGACATGTCAAATGTCCTATTTTGTAGTGGTTAGTAGTGATATTAATACGTAGAGCTATGAGTCTCTCAAAATTATGCTGGGTAAGATTCACTGATAATTTGTAACATAGTATAGAATTAATTTTATTTTAATCTATTTCTGTGCTTTCTGATAAATCTTTCTATAATTTTTTTATTTAATTACTGCCTACATCCAAAAAAAGTTTTGCATGCATTACTTATTAATTTTTATGAAATGTCCATGAATTCAAGGATATTATTGTTTTTCAGAGGAAGATATTTGACAAGCTCTAGAAGATGATTCAAAGTTAAATAGTGAGTCATGTATGGATAAATTGCATCACTTTATCCATTAAAGTGTTCTTCTTATGTTAATAATTAATGTAAAATGCAATGCTTGTTACTTTCTTTTATATGAAAATTTGTGTCATTATTAAATCAGGTAAGCCTAAGAGTTGATCATCAAGATAGAATTATATGTTAGTGCATCTGTCTTTCTGCAACATAAATCTCTATAACATGTTACTAATAAAGTAAAAGGAATAAAACGTAATACTAAACATTTGTATACATATTGTTTAATATTACCCTCCAAAGACTACCTTTCAAAGAGTACAATTATAGACTGTTAGGGACTGGAGAGGTCTCTCCAAAAGAGTCAATTATAAGCTGAAATTTCTGTATAGGTTAGAGTTAATAAGGGAAAACAAGAGAGTAAATGGGAGGAAAACCGTTTCAGATGGAGAGAGCTATATTTTTCTGTTGGTTGATAAGAGCATAGAAGTTCAAGAACTTAGCACTTGAAAGAATGAAACAAAAGCAAAATATAGGAGCATAAAAATCACAGTGGTTCAAGATGAGGCAGGAAGGCAGACTAAGAAAATTCCTGTAAGTGTAACAAACATTATACCTGCATTACAGTGGCAATATGAAGCCTTAAAAGAGTTTGTACAGGTAAGTCCATCTGACATTTTTAAAAGCATGTTCTAGTTGCTCTCTACAAGGTAGATTGGAGCTGAGCAAATGTGGATGCAATGAACTACTGAGACAGTGATGCAGGTAAGTGATAATGATACCTTAAACATTTTACTAGTCTGTTTGAATAAACCAACCTTTCCCAAACTTTAGTGAGCATCAGAGGACTAGTAAAAACACAAATTACACATCACAAGAACCAGAGTTTCTGATTTAGTAAATCTGGAATGAATTCTGGGAGTTTGTGTTTCTTACCCATTCCTAGGTGATGCTACTGCTGCTGTTGCTTCAAGTATGACACTTTGAGAAACACTAGCCTCAAAAATAAAATGTACACTGCCTTCAACTCACTGCTAACTTAATAAGGTACACAAACCCTTATTAGGTTTGTCAGTTTTAGTAAATAAAAAATACAAGGCTCCCAGCTAAATTTGAATTTTAGATAAACAACAAATAAAATTTTAATGTATGTTCCACGCAATATATGGATATACTTATACTAAAAATATATTATTGTTGGTTATTACAATTCAAATTTAATTGGGAATCCTGTTTTATCTTTCAACCCTGCAGCCCTGATAGAACAGTGACGGAATGTTCTGTAAAATATACTCAGAAGTGTTCTTTATTAAGAACTGCTAGACAGCTTCCAAAATGGATGACTTTATTCTTCCCAGATCAATATGCAAGCATTCTCCTTGCTCTACAACCTCACTGATTCTTGGTATTACCAAGCCAGTATTCAAATCCTTCTTAATTTTTACCAGGCTTCTGTATTTTTATCCTAAACATTTAAATATAAAATTTACAGGTAGGCATCAACTTAACATTTTTTTCATAAATCACTGACCTTTCACTTTAAATCTATAATTGCATTTAAACTTTAAATATAACATACTTGTCCTCTAGCATATAATAAATAATTGAACCCAACACTCACCTATACGTTAGAAATGAAAACTTTAAATTATATTTGCAATGTTCTGTGCATCTTTTCTATCAACCTTATCTCCTGCCTCTCCCCTACATCAAAAGATAACCTCTGTCTTATCTTCCAGGCTTATTTAATTTCTTCTATCTTTAAAAGATGAATATATATTTTATATATTATATTTTATATATTTTTTTATAAATTATATATATAATTTATTTTTAGAAACAAATCTCTATTAATACGTGTAGCTCTACATCATTCACAGTGCTCCATTACATAACCTTGTATGTACTATTGATTGCTTTTTTGATTGATTAACTGAGAGTCCTTCAGGATGCCCCATATTGTTTACTGGGATGAACAACACTATTAGAAGCATTTTTGTAAATGTCCCTTTGTGAGCACATGAAGAAGTTTCTCTAAAGTACATGTGAAGAAGTGGTATTGCTTGACAATGAGGTGTGTTACTTTAGTATTTTCAAATTGCTCTCCAAAGGGAAGTTAAAACATTTTTTGTTATTGATTTCTAGTTAGATTCTAACATAGTCAGAAAACTTACTTTGCATAATCCTAAACAAAGTTACATTTGATTAACTTTGTTTTATGACTATCAGATATTCTATTTTGGGAAGTGTTCCATGTGTACTTGAAATGAATGTACATTCTGTTCATTTAGTTTTGAGTGTTCTATAAATGTATTAGATGCAGTTGGTAGGGTATTGTTCTACATTTCTGTACACTTACTGTTTGTCAATTTAAGACAAAGTCTGCAACTATACAACTAGATTTGCATCTGTGCATTGTAGATTTGTCCATCTTTCTAGTCTATCAATTTTTGCTTTATGTAATTTGTTGCTATGTTTATGAGTATATACACATTTAGTCAATATAGATTTCTTTTGATTAGTATTTGTTGCTATATATTTTTTCATTTTTTTTCTTTTACCCTGCCTACATCATTATATTCAGGGTTTTGTATGTGTGTAGATATTGTTCATGTATTTACCTTAGGAAATATAATGTACATTATTATTTTATAGTCTAGTATTATACTGTGAAAATAATTAAAGTTTTTCCTCTTCAAGGAAATATAAGTAACTTACCATAATATTTGTCACTTTTTCATCAACCCATTCTGTTGTAGTTGTAATAGGTATAAATATACCTATCTTAAAATCCCACCAGGCAATGTTTTAATTTTTCCTTTCCTTTCAATAATCATACACATGTCAAAGAACTTATATAGGAGTATTATACCTAGCTAGAGGTTTACTATTTCTCCAATTGTCTTTTGATATAATTTATTTTATTTTAGTATAATCAAACCCATTGACATTATTCTTTAAGTTTTATAAAAATTTTGTGGGCTTCAAGAAATTCTTAAGATTGTATAGGTTTTTTTTCCTTCTAAATATTTTGCAGATTAACTTATTGCATGTTAAAATATGCTAGAAAAAATATTAGATGATTCATTCTTGCCCAATTTTTCTAGAAATATTATCTCCATCATATATTGGCATCCCATATAATGGTTTATTCATGTTCCATTCCTTTGACTCTTGATCAAAGTCTTACAACCCTATGCTAATCAAAGTCTTACAACCCTATGCTAACATTAGGCATTACACTTCCATAATGAATACTGATATATTATGGGAAGAATTCCAAACTTGACTACCTCTTCAGGATTCTTTAGGGTTTTTTGGCCCATAATCTTCATATTATTGTAGAGTCATGTTAAAAATTTATTTTAAAAATCAATAAATTTTTAGTAAAATTTCAGCAAATTCGGAGATTAATCTTAATTGAATTGATTTTTTACATTATCATCTAATTCTATCTAAGAGCATATATATACACTATATATATATACAGTATATATACGCAGTATATATATACACAATATATATACAGTATATATACACAGTATATATATATATACAGTATATATACACAGTATATATATATATACAGTATATATACACAGTATATATATATATATATATATACACACACACACACAGTAAACTGAAATTATTGAAAGTCAGAGAAAAAAATATATATATACTATATTGGTATTACATTTGAAGACAATATCTTTTAATTACGCTTTTTGTTGTTTGCATGTATGCTCTCATTTTTTTTCGGGCAATTGTCTTGGATATTTATTTTAACCTTATCTTAAATAAAAATAATTCATTTTTCTTCTTGGTTCTTACACATTCCACTTTCTTTCTTTCTTATTCAATGACAGTAGCTAGGACCTCCACTGTAATGTTGACTAGAAGTACTGATAGCAGGTGTGCTCCTCTTGCTTTTGACTTTAATGGGGATTCTTCTAATGGTATAGAATTACAAGTGTATGCCATGTGTAGATAGAACGTATTAAATTGACAGTGTTACTATCTTCCTAAAATATATTTAATTATAAATATATATGTGTGTATATGTATAATATTGTATAATATCAGATTTATATAATTATATTATCAAGATTTTTGAAGGACCTCAGTTACCCCACTTGTTTTGATACTGATTCAGGTACAACGGTAGAAGGCATGATAATCTTGGGTCAGAGGCAAAGGACTTTATTTCTTAAGGCAGAGCTAATAGTATGAGCATTTGGATATTTCCACTGGTCCTCTTTGTTCCCAAGTCCCACTGGGTGACATGAGGGGTCCAGATGAATGATAAGGAAGAAGTGGGTTTGCATATCAGTTCAGGAGTGCAGGGTAAGGGTAAGGGCCTGGCCCTTTTTTGTAAAATAGCAAACCTTACAGAAAGTAAAAAAATAAAAATAAGAGGGAGGAGCCAAGATGGCCGAATAGGAACAGCTCCTGTCTACAGCTCCCAGCGTGAGCGACACAGAAGATGGGAGATTTCTGCATTTCCATCTGAGGTACCGGGTTCATCTCACTAGGGAGTGCCAGACAGTGGGCGCAGGTCAGTGGGTGCACGCACCATGCACGAGCCGAAGCAGGGCGAGGCATTGCCTCACTCAGGAAGTGCAAGGGGTCAGGGAGTTCCCTTTCCTAGTCAAAGAAAGGGGTGACAGATGGCACCTGGAAAATCGGGTCACTCCCACCCGAATACTGGGCTTTTCCAACTGGCTTAAAAAACCAGCGCACCAGGAGATTATATCCCGCACATGGCTGGGAGGGTCCTACCCCCACGGAGTCTTGCTGATTGCTAGCACAGCAGTCTGAGATCAAACTGCAAGGCGGCAGCAAGGCTGGGGGAGGGGCATGCACCATTGCCCAGGCTTGATTAGGTAAACAAAGCAGCCGGGAAGCTCCAACTGGGAGGAGCCCACCACAGCTCAAGGAGGCCTACCTGCCTCTGTAGGCTCCACTTCTGGGGGCAGGGCACAGACAAACAAAAAGACAGCAGTAACCTCTGCAGACTTAAATGTCCCTGTCTGACAGCTCTGAAGAGAGCAGTGGTTCTCCCAGCACTCAGATGGAGATCTGAGAATGGGCAGACTGCCTCCTCAAGTGGGTCCCTGACCCCTGACCCCTGAGCAGCCTAACTGGGAGGCACCGCCCCCAGCAGGAGCAGACTGACACCTCACACACAGGTAATCCAACAGACCTGCAGCTGAGGGTCCTGTCTGTCAGAAGGAAAACTAACAAACAGAAAGAACATCCACACCAAAAACCCATCTGTACATCACCATCATCAAAGACCAAAAGTAGATAAAACCACAAAGATGGGGAAAAAACAGAGCAGAGAAACTGGAAACTCTAAAAAGCAGAGTGCCTCTCTTCCTCCAAAGGAACGCAGTTCCTCACCAGCAACGGAACAAAGCTGGATGGAGAATGATTTTGATGAGCTGAGAGAAGAAAGTTCCAGATGATCAAATTACTCCGAGCTACAGGAGGAAATTCAAACCAAAGGCAAAGAACATGAAAACTTTGAAAAAACTTTAGACGAATGTATAACTAGAATAACCAATACAGAGAAGTGCTTAAAGGAGATGATGGAGCTGAAAACCAAAGCTCGAGAACTACGTGAAGAATGCAGAAGCCTCAGGAGCTGATGCGATCAACTGGAAGAAAGGTTATCAGTGATGGAAGATGAAGTGAATGAAATGAAGTGAGAAGGGAAATTTAGAGAAAAAAGAATAAAAAGAAACAAGCAAAGCCTCCAAGAAATATGGGACTATGTGAAAAGACCAAATCTACGTCTGATTTGTGTACCTGAAAGTGATGGGGAGAATGGAACCAAGTTGGAAAACACTCTGCAGGATATTATCCAGGAGAACTTCCCCAATCTAGCAAGGCAGGCCAACATTCAGATTCAGGAAATACAGAGAATTCCACAAAGATACTCCTCGAGAAGAACAACTCCAAGACACATAATTGTCAGATTCACCAAAGTTGAAATGAAGGAAAAAATGTTAAGGGCAGCCAGAGAGAAAGGTCGGGTTACCCACAAAGGGAAGCCCATCAGACTAACAGCTGATCTCTTGGCAGAAACTCTACAAGCCAGAAGACAGTGGGGGCCAATATTCAACATTCTTAAAGAAAAGAATTTTCAACCCAGAATTTCATATCCAGCCAAACTAAGCTTCATAAGTGAAGGAGAAATAAAATATTTTACAGACAAGCAAATGCTGAGAGATTTTGTCATCACCAGGCCTGCCCTAAAAGAGCTCCTGTAGGAAGTGCTAAACATGGAAAGGAACAACCAGTACCACCCACTGCAAAATCATGCCAAAATGTAAAGACCATCGAGACTAGGAAGAAACTGCATCAACTAACGAGCAAAATAACCAGCTAACATCATAATGACAGGATCAAATTCACACATAACAATATTCACCTTAAATGTAAATGGACTACATGCTTCAATTAAAAGACACAGACTGGCAAATTGGATAAAGAGTCAAGACCCATCAGTGTGCTGTATTCAGGAAATCCATCTCACAGGCAGACACACATAAGCTCAAAATAAAAGGATGGAGGAAGATCTACCAAGCAAATGGAAAACAAAAAAAGGCAGGGGTTGCAATCCTAGTCCCTGATAAAACAGACTTTAAACCAACAAAGATCAAAAGAGACAAAGAAGGCCATTACTTAATGGTAAAGGGATCAAGTCAACAAGAAGAGCTAACTGTCCTAAATGTATATGCACCCAATACAGGAGCACCCAGATTCATAAAGCAAGTCCTAAGTGACCTACAAAGAGACTTAGACTCCCACACAATAATAATGGGAGACTTTGACACCCCACTGTCAACATTAGACAGATCAATGAGACAGAAAGTCAACAAGGATCCCCAGGAATTGAACTCAGCTCTGCACCAAGCGGACCTAATAGACATCTACAGACCTCTCCACCCCAATTCAACAGAATATACATTTTTTTCAGCACCACACCATACCTATTCCAAAATTGACCACATACTTGGAAATAAAGCTCTCCTCAGCAAATGTAAAAGAACAGAGATTATAACAAACTATCTCTCAGACCGCAGTGCAATCAAACTAGAACTCAGGATTAAGAATCTCACTCAAAACCACTCAACTACATTGAAACTGAACAAACTGCTCCTGAATGACTACTGAGTACATAACGAAATGAAGGCAGAAATAAAGATGTTCTTTGAAACCAACGAGAACAAAGACACAACATACCAGAATCTCTGGGACACATTCAAAGCAGTGTGTAGAGGGAAATTTATAGCACTAAATGCCCACAGGAGAAAGCAGGAAAGATCAAAAATTGACACCCTAACATCACAATTAAAAGCACTAGAAAAGCAAGAGAAACACATTCAAAAGCTAGCAGAAGGCAAGTAAGAACTAAAATCAGAGCAGAACTGAAGGAAATAGAGACACAAAAAACCCTACAAAAAATTAATGAATCCAGGAGCTGGTTTTTGAAAGGATCAATAAAATTGATAGACCGCTAGCAAGACGAATAAGGAAGAAAAGAGAGAAGAATCAAATAGATGCAATAAAAAATGATAAAGGGGATATCACCACCAATCCCACAGAAATACAAACTACCATCAGAGAATACTACAAACACCTCTACACAAATAAACTAGAAAATCTAGAAGAAATGGATAAATTCCTCGACACATACACTCTCCCAAGACTAAACCAGGAATAAGTTGAATCTCTGAATAGACAAATAACAGGAGCTGAAATTGTGGCAATAATCAATAGCTTACCAATCAAAAAGAGTCCAGGACCAGATGGATTCACAGCTGAATTCTACCAGAGTTACAAGGAGGAACTGGTACTATTCCTTCTGAAATTATTCCAATCAATAGAAAAAGAGGGAATCCTCCCTAACTCATTTTATGAGGCCAGCATCATCCTAATACCAAAGCCGGGCAGAGACACAACCAAAAAAGAGAATTTTAGACCAATATCCTTGATGAACATTGATACAAAAATCCTCAATTAAATACTGGCAAACCGAATCCAGCAGCACATCAAAAAGCTTATCCACCATGATCAAGTGGGCTTCATCCCTGGGATGCAAGGCTGGTTCAATATATGAAAATCAATAAATGTAATCCAGCATATAAACAGAACCAAAGACAAAAACGACATGATTATCTCAATAGATGCAGAAAAGGCCTTTGACAAAATTCAACAACCCTTCATGCTAAAAACTCTCAATAAATTAGGTATTGATGGGACGTATTTCAAAATAATAAGAGCTATCTATGACAAACCCACAGCCAATATCATACTGAATGGGCAAAAACTGGAAGCATTCCCTTTGAAAACTGGCACAAGACAGGGATGCCCTCTCTCACCACTCCTATTCAACATAGTGTTGGAAGTTCTGGCCAGGGCAATTAGGCAGGAGAAGGAAATAAAGGGTATTCAATTAGGAAAAGAAGAAATCAAATTGTCCCTGTTTGCAGATGACATGATTGTATATCTAGAAAACCCCATTGTCTCAGCCCAAAATCTCCTTAAGCTGATAAGCAACTTCAGCAAAGTCTCAGGATACAAAATCAATGTACAAAAATCACAAGCATTCTTATACACCAATAACAGACAAACAGAGAGCCAAATCATGAGTGAACTCCCATTCACAATTGCTTCAAAGAGAATAAAATACCGAGGAATGCAATTTACAAAGGATGTGAAGGACCTCTTCAAGGAGAACTACAAACCACTGCTCAAGGAAATAAAAGAGGATACAAACAAATGGAGGAACATTCCATGCTCATGGGTAGGAAGAATCAATATCGTGAAAATGGCCATACTGCCCAAGGTAATTTACAGATTCAATGCCATCCCCATCAAGCTACCAATGACTTTCTTCACAGAATTGGAAAAAACTACTTTAAAGTTCATATGGAACCAAAAAAGAGCCTGCATCACCAAGTCAATCCTAAGCCAAAAGAACAAAGCGGGAGGCATCACACTACCTGACTTCAAACTATACTACAAGGCTACAGTAACCAAAACAGCATGGTACTGGTACCAAAACAGAGATATAGATCAATGGAACAGAACAGAGCCCTCAGAAATAACGCCACATATCTACAACTATCTGATCTTTGACAAACCTGAGAAAAACAAGCAATGGGGAAAGGATTCCCTATTTAATAAATGGTGCTGGGAAAACTGGCTAGCCATATGTAGAAAGCTAAAACTGGATCCCTTCCTTACACCTTATACAAAAATCAATTCAAGATGGATTAAAGACTTAAACGTTAGACCTAAAACCATGAAAACCCTAGAAGAAAACCTAGGCATTACCATTCAGGACGTAGGCATGGGCAAGGACTTCATGTCTAAAACACCAAAAGCAATGGCAACCAAAGCCAAAATTGACAAATGGGATCTAATTAAACTAAAGAGCTTCTGCACAGCAAAAGAAACTACCACCAGAGTGAACAGGCAACCTACAAAATGGGAGAAAATTTTCACAACCTACTCATCTGACAAAGGGCTAATATCCAGAATCTACAATGAACTCAAACAAATTTACAAGAAAAAAACAAACAACCCCATCAAAAACTGGGCGAAGGATATGAACAGACACTTCTCAAAAGAAGACATTTATGCAGCCAGAAAACACATGAAAAAATGCTCATCATCACTGACCGTCAGACAAATGCAAATCAAAACCACAATGAGATACCATCTCACACCACTTAGAATTGCGATCATTAAAAAGTCAGGAAACACCAGGTGCTGGAGAGGATGTGGAGAAATAGGAACACTTTTACACTGTTGGTGGGACTGTAAACTAGTTCAACCATTGTGGAAGTCAGTGTGGCGATTCCTCAGGGATCTAGAACTAGAAATACTATTTGACCCAGCCATCCCATTACTGGGTATATACCCAAAGGACTATAAATCATGCTGCTATAAAGACACATGCACACGTATGTTTATTGCGGCATTATTCACAATAGCAAAGACTTGGAACCAACCCAAATGTCCAACAATGATAGACTGGATTAAGAAAATGTGGCACATATACACCATGGAATACTATGCAGCCATAAAAAATGATGAGTTCATGTCCTTTGTAGGGACATGGATGAAATTGGAAATCATCATTCTCAGCAAACTATCGCAAGAACTAAAAACCAAACACCACATATTCTCACTCATAGGTGGGAATTGAACAATGAGAACACATGGACACAGGAAGGGGAATATCACACTCTGGGGACTGTTGTGGGGTGGGGGGAGGTGGGAGGGATAGCATTGCGAGATATACCTAATGCTAGATGACGTGTTAGTGGGTGCAGCGCACCAGCATGGCATATGTATATATATGTAACAAACCTGCACATTGTGCATATGTACCCTAAAACTTAAAGTATAATAATAATAAAAAAGAATAAAATTTATTTTTGTTTAACAAAAAAATAAAATAAAATAAAAAAATGAAAATAAAAATAAAAAAAGAGCTAGATATTCTGCCCCATGGAGTGTGCAGTTACACAGTAGTGATGCTGTAGTTGTCTTGAACTTATTTGCCTGTGTGAGCAGCTAGAGAAATTCCTCACTGTAGGGGAAGTAGAAAAGCCTTGTTATTATGGTACACCCAACATGTAGGTATACTCAGGAACCATGACAAAGTATGTCTCTTACGATATATAAATTGAACTCTATATACTAATACATAATACTGGATTTTACTACTGTGTTTAGCAGTGTTGCAAAAATCTTGAACAAGTTAATCTATGAGATTGGATTCGAATTTATCTTTTTAATATTTTTTTCAAGATGTAGGTATTAAAATTAAATGAGCTGATTAATCTCATAAAGTGAATTGGCTTGTATTTTCCCTAATTTGATGTCTTGAATTTGCATAAAATTGGAATATATTCTCTTTGGAAAAATTTGATTGCAGTAATTCGTTAGTTATTTCTTTAGGAATGATATTCAACCTGCCAATAGAAAGTCTACATAAGTATTTTCCCTTTTCTCTTTCTGTCAATGTATTACATTCTAATATAGATCAATTATAAATAATGTTTGTTGAGAAATTTTATCCTGCTCTTTGTTTAGCAATATTATTCTGAAAGGATAATATATATTCACAAGTATTAAAGAAGTATGAGTTTATAATATAGCAAATATTTTACAAGTTTATTATATTTGATAGACTGTCTGCCCCAACCAATGTTTGCATTTATCATCTATCTAATTTACAGAATTATTTGATGAGAACTTTCTTTCAGTTGGTTCAGATAAAAAAGCTTAATAATCGGGTTATATGAAACTGCATTCACTAGAAAATATGAGAATATTTTAGCTTTGAGGTTTCCTTATTCCACAAAGACCAGTAATGTTATCATAAGTTAGCTGTATGAAAGAACTGTTCCTAAGTTTTCAGAACTTCATTGATATATGCTCTAGCTATACAACTCTTGATCATCTTGTGGATTTCTGCACTAGCTTAACTTGGAATATCTAAAAATAAAATTTAAAAAGAAAAACAGAATTTATGAACTCATTCATTTTATTGTTCTGGGGCTTGACAAAACCATTTCACAATATTTCAATGGAATGAATAATGACCTATAATATTCAAGCCACTTTATGTAGATATTCATAATAGTAACTGCAACCAGATATGGACAACATTAACAGAAATAAGAAAAATAATGAGGTTAGATATTAACGCAAGCTCTTTCCAAATTATAAAATCTTTTATAGTTACAACCAGTATAAGACTTATGGTAAACACTCCTGAGTCTCCCCTGATGTTTGCTGTATAAAATAAAAGCCTTAGAAAATCTATGTGTTTTTCATCTGTTTGCAGAAACACACACACAACAGTACACAGA